>NC_134484.1:342085304-342137804 GCF_040206685.1 Ascaphus truei
AGCCAGTCTTTAGGATGGTGGTATAAGACGCGTGGTGCGCATACCATACCATCCTAAAGACTGGCTGTTATTTTAATGTTCCTACTTTGTTTTGATCTAAGTGCATTTTTTATTGTTTTAGTTTTTAATTAAAGAGAACGGTTGGAACTTTATTTTAGAGTGATTTATCACTTTTTTACACTACCACACGGAGGGGGAATTCAAGCTTCAACTGTGCCATAGAGCCAGTATTGAAGCTCACAGAGAACATAAAGATACCATTTCTAGTGTGCGCTCACACAAGGCCGTTTGAGTATCATTTTGATTTATTTATTTATCCATTCATCCCCACCATTTTCTGGTGTCCCATGAGTCTAGAGTAAAGAGACTTCCTATGTGGAGAGGAGGAAAGATACCTTCCTAAAGATCACACTCACACTTGCCCATGTGAGTGATTGCAGTTTATTCTACTTTATTTTTTTTGTAATTACCAAAGCTAGGAACGATTGTTAAATTAACATCTGCTTTGTCCCTTAATACCTGTTCATTTATTCTGAGGGGGATACCACAACCAAGACCTGCAAGCAGATTGAAGAAGATACTACATAGACCAGGGAAGCCGGACCGCCACACGAGCAGAACAAAGGAATAAAGAACAAAAGAAACCTTGATGCAATAGCACTTGCACAAGGCTGTGTAAGTGATTTTGATATAATATTTTACATATCACTACCCCCAGAATCACCAGTTTGAGTATTAATACACTCGAACCTTATCACCTCGTTTTTATTACCCCCACTATCCCTTAATCTGTGCTTCCCCCTTCCATTATCGTTAAGGATCCTGGATAGATCGTGGTGGGGTCTGAGTCATAGGAAGGGACTACGAAGCCAAGGGGATTCCAATATACTCAATAAGGTCATAATATCTTGTATACTTATTTTCCCCAAACATTCTATTTTGAGGTAGTGCCCGGGTACTTTTCTTCATTACACATGGCTATAGTAGTGTGGTGCACCTGCTGGCTTACAGAACTCCTGAGTCTCCCGCTTGATGGTATTATGAGGAAGGTCAGGACAGGCTTCTGGGGACATACCCAGTACTCACTCTTTCAGCGCCTCCATCTATTGCAGACCCCAGGATATGGGGTGGAATCCCTGAAATAGAACGTCCCACTCAGGGATGAGAGATTCCAGTCTCGCAACCGCTTCTTTATAAATATGGGACACTTTATTGTACCAACAGCATACACTGGAGCAGCATGCACAGCAGTACAGGAACACAGTAACACAGGAGTTCATCTGCAGGATGGACCTGACCATACACTCCCAGTCAGGGCCCTGAAAGCATGCCTAGCTCTTCCACTACCCCCTATCAGAGTAGTGGGAACAGTCTACCCTCCTCTCCCCTAAGGGAGGGCCACCGATTGGCAGAGCCCTGCACAACTGAGTTTGGTGACTGAGCTCCTCTCAAGGTAGGAGCAACTGACTAAATACAGGAAATGCAGATCATTAAGACAGATCCAACAAGAGCCCGCCCCTGTCCCTTATTGGACACAGGCCTGACTGCACTGCTTTCTCTGCCTCACTGATCTGCAGTGAGTGGGGAGAACCCATGATTACTCCTGACAAACTTACCCTTACTAAGTATTACTGCCAGGAGGAAAAATAACTATAGCCCCAAAACTACCCAGGGCTACAGTTACATAAAACATTTTGTGATTTAGATTGCTATTAGTGAATCTTGTTCATGATTCTGAGATTCTGAAAAGTTATGAATAAGTACAGTACTGAAAGTAAGTTTGAGTGAATAGTGAGAATCCATTTATTGTGTAACCACCTTGTTTTCTAATTTTTATTTCACCCACTATACTGAACTCATCCCACTGACTACTTTGGAGGAAACATTATCAGTGTTTTGCTTCTGTTTCTATAGTACTGTAGAACAGTAGAATTTCATTATTTTCAAACCAGTAAAATGTGTATGCAAATTACGAACATTTCTTTTGCACTTAAAATTAATGCTTTACAAGTATATCCTTCACGTTGCCCTCTCCCTTTTAGCTTTATAACAAGGTATTAACCCATACTGCACCGACACACTTTATTCGAGCAAATACCCGGTATGTACCTGGCAGATACCTGGAATGCGCCGCTCCTCACCTCTGACAAGCCCCGTTGCATTTGCCTTCCCAGCCTGGGTTCATGCCTGGCTGATGGGCGGCTGATCTGTTAAATGATAATGATTAGGATTTAATAGGCTGCAATGCTTCGAGTGTCTACCAGATGGCATAATTTCATGAATTGTAATGCAGTATATATATATATATGTAGTGTGCAGTATTGCAGCCAACGGGAATAAAATGCTTCAATCCCTGCCGGAAAATAACTCAATGCACTCGGGCAGAAAACAGTGACAAACCTCAATACACCCGGGTATACCCGAATTCATGGGACTAGCCGAGCTCGAATAAAGTGTGTCGCCAGTGTATTTTTCATGATGTATATTGGGCCATATTTACTACTGTATGTGGTGCTATTCCATAATGCACATCCAGTGCCAGAAGACATCTTATATCCCATTCACTTCGGTCGGTAAAAAATATTTTGTTGCCGCCATTTTTGATAACCCTCCATCGCTGGAAGACTTCTGAACATATAAGTGAATGGAAGGTGTTTTATGGATGAAGAATGCTTATTAAATATCAAGTGAATGAACAGAATAGAAAACAAAGCACTACTTCACTGATGCATGGCAATTGAAGGGTTAAATCGAGTGCGTGCCCATAAAAAGTTATTTGTTGGTTCCAAATATAAAACAGCTACATGGAGGGGGTCCAAGGGCCCATCACCAACGTATTTTGACCGGTGGTCTTTCTCAAGGTGTCAGACACGCACTCGATTTAACCCTTCATTTGCCATGCATCAGTGAAGTAGTGCTTTGTTTTCTATTCTGTTCATCTGTAAGCTGCTGAAAACGAAGGCACACCGATATCCTGAGTTGATGCCTAAATATACATGTATAGATAACTAATAAATAAAATGGTCTTTTAGTTTAACATTTTGGCCAAATTGTTGAAAGCCCTTGAGCCAACTGCATGGCAGACCATGTTTCAAGGGTCCCTAACACTAATAAATATTCTTAATAACCTGTGCATTGCCAAGAAAAATGATTTATAATAAATCTGTCAAAATTAGTTGCAAAGTTCTAAGTCTGATTGAAGCTTATAATTACCTGTACATTACCAGGAAAAGCACTCTGTAATAGATTTGTCACAATCTCACTGTAAGCAAGCAAGTTCCCCTGAGAGTGGGAGATGCCTTGGAGTGAGCTTTTAACCATTTAAATGTGGGAGGGATTGAGCTTAAATAGGTAGGATGTTGCCACCCTCCAATCAGCTAAGACTAGCTGAACCAGAATTATAAAACATACAGAACACCTACAAGCTCATTTTGAACCCCCAAAATAACCACAACATATATATAAGCATATAAGTTTCACAGAGGAGTGCTACTGAGCATGGCAATATATATTTAAAACCAGAGACATAACATAAAACCCAGACAAAGCTCAGTGCACATACAGTAAAACTCATACACGGTACAGTGCCTAAATATACATGTATAGATAACTAATAAATAAAATGGTCTTTTAGTTTAACATTTTGGCCAAATTGTTGTAAGTCCTTGAGACAACTGCATGGCAGACCATGTTTCAAGGGTCCCTAACACTAATGCATTGCCAGGAAGAATGATTTATAATAAATCACCAAAATTAGTTGCAAAGTTCTAAGTCTGATTGAAGCTTTTAATTACCTGTACATTACCAGGAAAAGCACTCTGTAATATATATATATTGCCATGCTCAATAGCACTCCTCTGTGAATCTTATATGCTTATATCTATTACAGAGTGCTTTTCCTGGTAACGTACAGGTAATTAAAAGCTTCAATCAGACTTAGAACTTTGCAACTAATTTTGACAGATTTATTATAAATCATTCTTCCTGGCAATGCACAGGTTATTAAGAATCTATATTAGTGTTAGGGACCATTGAAACATGGTCTGCCGTGCAGTTGGCTCATGGGCTTACAACAATTTGGCCAAAATGTTAAACTAAAAGACCATTTTATTTATTAGTTATCTATACATGTATATTTAGGCACTGTACCGTGTATGAGTTTTACTGGATGTGCACTGAGCTTTGTCTGTGTTTTATGTTATGTCTCTGGTTTTACATATATATATATTGCCATGCTCAGTAGCACTCCTCTGTGAAACGTATATGCTTATATATATGTTGTTGTTATTTTGGGTGTTCAATATGAGCTTGTAGGTGTTCTGTATGTTTTATAATTCTGGTTCAGATAGTCATAGCTGATTGGAGGGTGGCAACCTCCTACCTATTTAAGCTCACTCCCTCCCACATTTAAATGGTTAAAAGCTCACTCCATGGCATCTCCCACTCTCAGGGGAACTTGCTTGCTTATAGTGTGATTGTGACAAATCTATTACAGAGTGCTTTTCCTGGTAATGTACAGGTAATTATAAGCTTCAATCAGACTTAGAACTTTGCAACTAATTTTGACAGATTTATTATAAATCATTCTTCCTGGCAATGCACATGTTATTAAGAATCTATATTAGTGTTAGGGACCCTTGAAACATGGTCTGCCGTGCAGTTGGCTCAAGGGCTTACAACAATTTGGCCAAAATGTTAAACTAAAAGACCATTTTATTTATTAGTTATCTATACATGTATATTTAGGCACTGTATTGTGTATGAGTTTTACTGGATGTGCACTGAGCTTTGTCTGTGTTTTATGTTATGTCTCTGGTTTTAAATATATATATTGCCATGCTCAGTAGCACTCCTCTGTGAAACTTATATGCTTATATATATATATATATATATATATATATATATATATATATATATATATTGTGGTTATTTTGGGGGTTCAATATGAGCTTGTAGGTGTTCTGTATGTTTTATTAATAGAACTATAAAGTATAGATCTATCTAATTTGATAGTTATTTCGGTATATTTATATAACTACAGTATATAATACAGTATAACTATTATTGTTTATATTGCTGCATATTAATAGAACTATAAAGTATAGATCTATCTCATTTTATACTATTTTTTACTGTAAATGATGTGCTGTACATGTGGCCTACTGCACTGTAACTTACCGGATTGTTTTTTTTCTGTACTCTGTAGGGAGACAACTCTTCTCGTCGACAAAATAAGTGAAGAGAATGATGAGAAGAGTGCCATAAGTGTCAAATACATTCTGCTGCAAAATCACAATCTCACTGTATCCGAGACCAGCATAAAGAAGATGAGACGCAGAATTGGATGGAAATATGGACGTATGAGGTTAGTACTGGACAGTACAGGAGGTTAAAGTGTTGTTTAAGAAACTGTACTGTACCTATAAAATCATTCCTTGTCATTACAGAGTGTACCCTATGATAAGGGACATTAACAAGATCAAGAGAGTGGTCCAGGCCCAGGCATGGATCGACAGTGGAGAAACTTTCCAGGATTGCATCTTCACTGACGAGTCTACTGTATCGCTGGAGAGATTTGCCACCTTTGCATTCCACAAAAAAGGTTGCATATCTACTGTATGAAGCCGCTTTAAAAACACCCAGTGAAGATGCATGTGTGGGGTGCCATCTCTAGGCGTGGACCAGGATGCATCATCATCTTTGAAGGTAAAATAAGTCACACGCTTTTGCCTTATGCACTGTACTGTACTAGTGTGCAGTTTTTTGAGCACTTTTCTTTTCTTGTTATACAGTAGGAATCATGAATAAAGCTTTTTTTCCAAGAGCAAATTGTGCCTGAGAATGTGGAATACATCACACGTGAGTTCCCAGATTTTCACCGTTTCTACCAGGACAACGATTTGAAGCACACCGTGTCAACAGCGCATATTCTTGAGCGCGGTATAAACAGGGTGAAAACGCCAGCGGAGTAAGTGCGGTAACCGTGTCTCATTTTTTCCCACTGTTTTTACTGTGTACTGTATATCTTTTAACTAATTGTCCTTTTTTTCCCCCTCCAATGACAGATCGCCAGACTTCAATCCTATCGAAAGGGTCTGGCATCAGCTGAAGGACCATATCCGAAAAGTCGTGAAACCCTCCAAAAAGGATGAGTTGGCGCAAGGCATTATGAGTTTTTGGAACAAGGTACTCACTGTGGAACGATGCAATAAATATATTGACCATATTGCAACTGTGTTGCCCATTGTGATCGCGCGTAATGGGCAAGCATCAGGAAGGTAGTATGGTATAGTACTGTACTGTAGTATGGTAAGTACAGGCACACCAAGTACAGTACTGTATGATACAGGTAAGTATGGCACAGATTTTTTCTTACCCTAGAAAGCAGCACTAGCCATCTGGTTACAAAGTATTTAACAGTAGTTACAGTATACAGTAGTTCCATTATAGACTAGTTTGACAGTACTAACTGCATACTGTAGTCCAATATGGAGTAGCTATACAGTACACACTGCCATAATACAGTATGCACATAACTGCACTAATTTTTTCTTTTCTTGTCTTTTCAGAAAAAAAAGGATGGACTGGGGGAGAGGGGGGGTATGTAAAGTTTGTGAACTGTGTTTACAGTTAAGTGTATCTTAACTGCAGTCATGATTTACACAAAACCTCCCCTCTCTCAATGAACCACACAGAATGAGGAAGATGATAAAGACGGATTTTTTTTTTATAATTATATATTATATATTATTAATTAATATTATTATCAATGTGCATTATTTTTGATTATCTACCGGCCCTCAATTTTCAACTGACAGAAGAACTGAATAAAGACTGCATTTTGTATTATTCATGATTATTTTTATATTTGTATTTTTTGTTCCTGATAAAATAAAATAAATATTTCTTTACATTCATGACAATCATAATCATTGACACCCCCCCCTACACCAAAGAAAAAGAAAGAATGACAAAAAGTGGCAATTTGCTGGATCAAAAACATGAATCAGATAATGTTTTTTTTAACTCTCAATTTCACAGTGCTGTGCAAATCAGATTTACATATCAAATTTGAGAAGGGATTATCACAAGCGTTACTGTAAACAAAGCCTCAAAGAGTTGGGGGGTGGCTGGGTGGGTCATGCGCAGTAATCATCAGATAGCTCCCTTCCAAAAAGGATTACAGAGATGTGACTCAAAGCCAACAATAGGAAAATTAATTAATGGTTTTGAGGATTACACGCAGCCGCAGAGAGGTGATGCTCGTCTAGGGACGATTAAAAGCACAATGACAAGCTTTAGAAACGGAATGGTTCTGGAGAGGTGTCGATAAGAGGTTCATATCCTTGAGCGAGCCTTGTGTGTGCGTGGGGGAGGGGGGTACAGGGTACAGCTGCATGAAGGATTAGCTGTATTGTAGTTCAAAGACATGACATATTTTCAACAAACAGGTCATCCTAATAATTTGATCCCCACACCCCCAAATAAAGAAAAAGCACACAAATCAACCATGTGCAGTCAAATGCACAGTGTTGCAGTGAAAACCTACAGCACAAATTGAATATCGTAATATCAAGATGGTTTAGGCAGGCTTGTGGAGAAAATAAAAATAAAAAATGACGAGGAAAAAAAATGTTTTTTATTTTTTTTTGGTCACTCACTCTTGAACTTCGCAAGCAAGCAGTGGTGAAGTTATAGTTAAATAAGTTAAATAAATTAATTCAGCAGTTTATGGTTATGATGAATATTATCTTGTACTCCCTTTACATTACATATAGTATATTTAACTTTGCGTTGCTTCTTTCACCTTATGCTTGTCACATTTTTAATTATTGATTTTTTGTTGTAATATCATTATGTTTTTTCCTGTATTTCCCTGTTTTCCTAGCATCATCTTATATATTTTTTTTGTTCTTTATTTCAATCATTGTTTTTAATTAGTTTATATTCAGCTTTACACAGTTGTGGTTATATGTATTTTTTAATCATATTGCTTTTCTCCTTAAGAATTAATTAAGGAGCTTATTATTTGCTTAATATTTGCTTTATTGTTCCTTTTATTTTGTTTCCTATATTTGTTTTCAATACCTTATATTTTTCTTTCTTTTTTTGTGCCCATTGATGTCGCTATATATCTAGCCTCTTGACGTCACGGCGATCTGTTTAGTAGCTATTGCTATGTATATTATTCTGTTTAGCCTGTTCTATGTATTGCCCACAACAGAAATGTCCTTACTGCCTGCATGACAGTTTCTGCCCTTAGAACGGCACCGGACCGTCCTGCGCATGCACGTCATCGTGTTCCGCTTTTTGGCGCGAAATTGCATACAGGTAAGAGGGTATTTAATGGATGTTTGTACACTGTGTTTTATCCTTGAAAAAGAACGTTGTGACGTTCGAAACGCGTTTGATGGGTCTTTGTCACATTAAAGTGCCCTTTTAATTTAGTTTTTGATTTTGGGTCCTTCCTGCTCTGTTTTTGCTTGTGCGCTTTTTCCTTCCCTTATTTATCTTATCAACAATACATTGGAAGCTGCATGGCCTGCCTACCACTTCAAGGGAATGTGTGTATTATATTGTTCAGGGGAACCTGCCAATGAGACTGATGGTGGGTGGGCAAGTACCATCTACCACCTGTCTTCAGGAGGATAGTACCCATACCATTGGATATTAAGTACTAATATCATTACTCATTCCTTATACCTTGTTTAGTGGTTTAAAAAGGCATATTTAATTCTCATATACCTGTATTGGAGCGCTTTAGCCTTTTTCTATCTGTGAAGTTATAGATGCATGCGCAGTAATCAGCAGCTAGCAAGCAGGAATGGTGTGGGAGAGGTGTACTGTACTGTAGATAAGATAAGAAGTTGAAATATTGCAGTGCAGTAAATTAGCCTGTGTGTGTGCGGGGGCGAGTGAGTCGAGAACGCTGTATATGCCGAAATGTGATACTGTTACAGTACACGCCTATGCGTTTCAACAATGTTCAAATGAGACATACAGCACTGCACATGCATGTATAACTATGCAAACTTACAATTACTGCGCGCGCACACGCAGACTGTGAACTGACGTACTGTAGGTTGAACTGCTAAAGTATTAGACTTTGAAGACAACAGCTCGCGAACGCCCCGAGTTTTTAGACGGTATTGCAGTCTAATAAAATGCTAATATTACGAGCGCTAAAATACCGGAACATATTCTGGAAAAAAATATTGCATCTGCCCGAGGTTATCAGAGTTGCGTCGCTACAGCCGCACTAGGATAAAGGCGGCCGCAGCTGTATGTAATGTAAGTGCTGAGTGATGCACATATGTACTGTACCAGGGTAGTGTAACAAATACACTAGTATATGGTGTATGGGGTTAGTTGGCTCTCAATGCAAACTGTGTTCAATTGCTTGGTTACACTACAGTGTTAACAAACAAAACACAGAACCCCAGCAAGCTCATTTTGGGAACCCCTGAGCCCCCTCAAAATATATATGTATATAAGTGTAAAAAAGGAGAGCTATTGAGTGTGGCAAATAATACAACAAGCGACAGAGAAACCCAATCCTACATCCAATGAGACAAAAATACACAGTAAAATCCTTGTAAATTCTCTTGAAAAAGGGTCATTTTGTTTAGCCCTTTGGCCAAAGCATTGTAAGCCTGTGAGCCACGACAAGGCAGACCCAGTTCACAGGTCCTAACACTACCAGATAAAATACTAATATACCTTTATTAGGATTAAAATTCTCATTTACCTCTATTAGGAGGGAGAAAGACCAACATTGGATCTATATCCAGTAGAATGAGACCTGCTGACATGGGAAGTGGGGAGGGGTGAGCTTAAAACCCTGAGAAGGAGGAGCCACTAACACTACAGTGTTAACATATAAACTGGTGTAATCCATAATAGTCTCTTGAAGAGTGCATAGTATACACCACACTCAATATAGTCTAGGTTTCTTAAACAGCTCTTTCCATACTCTGGTTTTAGGGTTTTAAGACCGCATGCTGCCTTCCTGAGTTTATGGCTCGTGTTCATTGTACTTTCTTTAATAACAAGCTCATATGTAGTATATAGATCTGCTTGGTAGTTTCGCATCCAACATGCATTGTACTTAAACCGGTAGTGTTACTGCCACTTATTTTGTGAACAAGTCGCTTATAGTTATGCTGTGAAGGGTTAATATAACAAGATTACCCTTTTTGTTTGCGCATTAAATTGTACACTTGTTTCATGCCTTAACTTGGTACATAAAAGCCTATGATGTAATCAAGATCTGCATAGAGAGACAAAGCTATCAATTAGTATCCACTGAGGTGTATATAGAGTGATAGCCCGGTTGAGTAAGTAGTATCTTTTTCAATAAACCCTTGTTATCAACACTGTAAATTTTTGTGGATATACAATTCTGCCTCTAGCCTTATTGACGTGATGGAATCAATGTCTAAATGTGTAAAGCCGAGCAGTTTGTTTTGATCTGTGTTCGCGTACAGCGCAGACCCGAATGATCACCCAGTCAGACGCTGTTGTCTTTCGCTCATTATTACACAGTGGCCAGAACAGATATGTGTAAACAGTCAATGTTCTGCGTCTTTCTGCAGAGTGGTCACCAATTTGGTTGTGTAATGACTATTGATGTCGAACAGTTTGTTTTGGTCTGTGTTCGCGTGCAGCGCCGAACTGAAAGATCACGCAATCAAACGCTGTTTTGTTTCATTCGCGATTACACAGTGGCCAGAACATGTATGTATAAATATCCAATGCTCCGCACCTTAGCGCTGAGTATTTAACCAATTTATCTCGTATTTACACTCTCTGTAGATGTATATATACGTAACTAGCTGCAGAAATAGTTATTTTCAGTAATTAAGTCGCTAAAACCGGAGAACCATTTGTTCCGCTAAAGCTCTTGATAACATGTTTCAGACTGTTTGCATTGAGTCACAGGGTGACTTAAATGAACTCATATTCAAAGGACCAGGTGAGCAGTTAAAACTTCTTGCTGTTGGTTAACATAGCTAGCACAGTAATAGCCGGCACGTACGTTTCGTCGTATAAAAAGACAACTTCTTCCGGGGTGTGTGTGACAACTTCTATGTCTTTATAGTGTGTGGTTGTCCTGGCAACCGTTAGACTCTTAGGCTGCGGTCCCAGTCATCACTGTGACACGCGCGCCCGGCGGTGGGGCGGCGCGTGCACAGCGCTAACCGCGATCTGCGGTCTTCAGGAGAGAGGGAGAAGTTGCGACGGGAGGGGGTGTGGTCGGGTTTTATCGGGGGCGTGGTCATGGCCTCTCGCGGCTGTTTTGCCCTCATTGGTTGAACCGCCGTCGCAAGTTCCACACACAATTTTTTTGAGTGTGTGGAATCTTGCAGTACAGCGCAGCTGCTGAATCTGCGCCGCCGCATGTACTCGGCCCTGAGTAACTGGGGGGGCGGTGCTTGTTCGCACAGTGCACGCCGAGGCATGCACTGTGGTAGTCACTGGGACAACAGCCTGAGTGAAGCAGGCTACTGTGCAGTGTCACAGTGTAGAAAGATTTGTAAACAGACACACATATTTGTAGAATGTAGAATACTAATTTCTGACCAAGTTATAGTATCACTACTGTAATACTAGTAGTCTAAACAGAACCGAAATGTTGAGAGGAAAGTTATCATGACTTGATGTGACATCTGGCTCAGAGGAAAGGAGTATACACAAACCCCTCATTGATGCCATAGGGGAACTAGGTGTGTAGTGTGTATATCTATTTCGCCTCCCTTTGGAGTAGCTGCCTATCCTAATTTCCTTTACGGATATTAGCAGGGATATAGTCCATACCTTGGAAAGTGAGTGCAGTCACAGCACCCCATGTTTTTCTGGCACATGATGTGATATTGGGGTATCCAAAAGATTGTGTATGGACCCTATGTGCTCTAAGACCCGTTGTCTCCTTGTCTTGCCCACGTATTTTAACCCACATCTGCAGGTTGCTAGATACAGTAGAGGCAACTCTTATTCGAACAAAAACCAGTGGCAATTCCCCAAAAGACCCAGGAAACACCCAGGTACATTCTGAATACATGCCTTAAACTTTCCTTAAACTAGCCCCAGCATTTCTGCATTGATTTTTGGCCTATTAGATTAACAGCGGGGGTCCCTGGCAGTCCCATTCAAACTGAATGGGACTGCCAGGGATCCCTGCTGTGTTAATCCTATGGGTCGTTAGTCAATGCAGAAATGCCTTAAACGTGCCTCAAACTAGCCCAGAACATACCCAGCACATACCCAGCACATACCCAGAATGTAACCCGGCTAGTTTACAGCAAATGTTAGAATAAACGTTGCCTCTACTGTATATCACCCCTATTGTTTTGCAGTTGATAAATATATTTAGTGTGAAAGTTTTAGATTTATCCCAGTTTGTAGATGTTTTACTGGGATTAATGTATTCACATGCTTTGCAGTTGTGACATTTATAGCAACCCGTGTTTTTTAACCAGGTCTCTTTTACTGTAGGTCTGGAGAAGTGACTGTACCAGGAGGTCCTGGAGGTTCTTGTATCTTCTCCATACTACTGGTGGTCTTTCCTTCAGGACGGGTTTTAGGTCTTCATCACTGGTTAGCATGTGCCAATCATAGATGGATAACAGTGTATTTAAAAATAAATAAATCTCCAAATGTAAAATATCTCAATTCCAAACTAATTTATAATCTGTAAATCTTTTCCAGAGCACTAGGTTTACTGACCAGATGGTATCTATTTCCAATTTCTTTATATAGCGGTCCGCATAACTCGGTGAATACTCCCCTGCATTCACTCTACATCACCTCCAAGAAAATATTACAGAGCCTTTTATAATCTGTGAAAACGTGAGTTAAATTTTACACATTTCCATTATTTTTTTTATTACAGTTTTGACATACTATTCAATGAGTGCTTTGCATTTTTATATCCTATGGTATTCTAAGTGAGGATCTTCTTTACAAATTTGGACCTCTGAAATTGGAGTTTCACTATTATCTAAGTGACTTTGACCTGTGAACTTCATGTGATTATATTTCCTGTCACTTATAGTCATATTTCCACTTTTTTTATGTAAGATACATTATTTACTTAAGATATATTATTTTCCTTGTTTTTCTTCTTTACTCGTTTTTTTTTGCAGCAGAAGCAGCAGCCACTACCAGGAAAGCTTAGAATTATATTATATATATGATTATTTAGAGGTTAATAGTAACTATTATTGTCAATGCACTATTGTCACAATTTTTATATCTTGTAAACTACATGGGTGAGTTTGTAGTGCCTTTTCTGCTTGTTTTTGTGTATTTGCATCAGTGCTGGGCATACTTTCAACACATATACCAACAACAACAAGGTGGTCATCATCACCACTTTCTTCCTCTCAGAATAAGGTCTAAAGTCAATTGGCTTTTGGAGGTCGGGGTGCTGTGGGTGAGAGTGTGGCGGTGGTGGTGGCAGTAAAAGCAGCCAAAGTCGTGGTCCATCACTATGGGAAACGTTCCATCACTGAAGCAGCAGAAACCTCTAATACTACTAGTGCTTTTAACATGGCGTAGGTGTATATGGGTGATTTCTTGCTTGAATCTGATCCTCTTCAATACTGGGCTGCTAAAACAAAAACATGGCCTACTCTTGAAAAGGTGGCAGTGGACTGGCTGAGTTTTCCCCCTGCAAGTGTGTGATCAGATATAGGGGCCTATGCAGTAAACAGCGATAAGCCCCTGATCGCCAGTTTCTCGACAAAAAAGCCTACTGTGATTCAGTAAGCCCAGAGAAGCTGGCGATTGGAGCAAAACTCGTCATTTTTTTTTTTTGCCGAAAAAAAAATAAATCTGCCGACCATCTGCCGATAAGCTACTTCTCGACGCTCATCGCCAGCTTTTCAAACTAGCTGTATTCTAGTAGCCCCAATCAGCTTCTCGCAGCTGATCACCGCTCTAGAATGGTGTACTTCTCTCCAAATTGCCTCGGTAAAAAAAGTTGCAAGAAGGTGGGGCTGATGGCACTTAGAAAAAATCAGGCCTTTTTCCTGCATTGGATTGATGCCGGGTTCTCTGGAGCTGATATCCATTAATATCAGCACTGGAGACCCCCTGCATTAATCAGATGCCTGAAAAATGCATTTACAGCCCACTTCATTACCTTAGAAGCTAACCGCTAAGGGAATGAAGGGGTTAACCACCAGTGCCAGGCTTATTGTGGGTAGCAGGGGTGGGTGAAGGTGGTTTTTAGCCCTTTGTGGGTATTTAGGCCTTGCAGGGGGAATGCGGGTGGACTTAACCCCTTCATTACATTAGCGGTTAATACCGCTATGGTATTGAAGGGGTTAACCAATCCCGCTACCCACCCGTAAGGCCTAAACACCCATCCTTGGGGCTAATACCCCCTTCACCCACCACTATACACCACCCACCCCTTGTGCCCCCACATACTGTAAAACCATGATTTATTATTTGAGACACAGGATTAATACCCCAGGCCGGTGTGGGTCCTCGGTTGTCCCGACGGGTTTCTGCAGGCCCCACAGTGCACCCCGGGGGGGTACCCATGGGTATATGGGGCCTCCGGGTGGTCCCGACTAGGCTTCGTGGTCCTCTAGGTGGTACCCGTGGGTCCGCGAGGGCCCCAATGGGGTCCACGAGTGGTCCCTGTGGGTGTCTGGGGGTCCCTGGATCATCCCCACATGTGTTTGGGGGCCATCGAGTGGTTCCCACGGGGGTATGGGGTCCTCAGGTGGTTCCCACAGGGGTCTGAGGCCCTGCGGGTCCATGGGGCCACCACATCTGTGGGGCCCCCAGTTTTTCCCCGCAGGTATCCCCCATGGGTCCTCAGGTGGTACCCGTGGGCATCCGAGGGTCCTCGGGTGGTACCCGTGGTCCCCGCAGGCCGGAGCTACCAATCCCGTATGTAAAAAAATAAAAAATGGCCTACATTTAAATCAATACAAACACTTTTTTATTGTTTGGGCACAATAGGTTTTAGATCCGGTTTAACATATAAACGTGGATCATGATAGGACGTGGCTGTAATGGACGGACGGTGCTGGATGATGAACACACCACTAGTGATCAGTATCGACGTGGGACACCTGACTTTGGGATTATTTAACTGGGACTTTTTTGGTTCTTCTGATTAAGCCATTTACTCTTGAGAAAGGCAGACTGAGGCCAAAACATCGACCTATTGGCTCAATAAATTCACTTTATTCAAATCCAAAGTGCCCTGTTTCTCCTTCTCTTCCTCAATGTTGATTCTGTCCTAAACCTGCTGACTGACTTGTGGCTTGTTGTTTTTTGATGTTCATCTCCGACCACAAAAACAAAATTTTAAAATATGCCCACATATTATACATTTCTTATTTGGACCATCTAGTGAAGAGTGGGCCCAAAACAAGTATGCATAATCCAACACTGCTGTGCTATGCAGGCAGGCCAATGTTGCACCCATCCCTAACGTCAGTCACACATTCACACATTTTCTCCTGGCAATACAAGATGGCCACTCCCCAATTCCGTAGCATCTAGATTGGCATTGGTACAGGGTTTGGCGTGTTGTAGATTATTTTTGAAGGACAGTCATCCCCAATACCCATGTAGTATTCACTCATGCCCTATGAACCGCTAATTAACAACAGATGTACCACCGCAATACAAAAATATTTTCTCAACTTTTGTATCTCAAAATATTTTTTTCTTCTAACTTCAAATTGTCTTCTATATATTGTCCTCCTCCTCAACCCCAAGTCTGGACCAGTTCTAGTCCCAAAACCCCTCATCATTGACCCTGAAATCCTTCAAGACTTTTTCCTCCTCGTTCTCTGTGGGATGCTCAGTTAGCTGAACCAGTGCCAAGAAATATTTTTTCTTTTAACTTTAAATTATCTCTTATATACTGTATTGGTCTCCTCCTCTACTCTATAGTCCAGACCAGTCCTAGTCCCAAAACCTCTGCTCATTGACCTGGGAATCTTTTAAGACCTCTCCCTCCTCACTCTCTATGGGGCTTTCAGTTAGCTGAACCAGCGCCAAAAAAAGAATTCAATAATAATAAATAACAAAAAAAATTATTTTCAAAAGTTTTATATCTTTTTCTATCTACTTTAAATCGTTACTTGACCTGTCCTGACTCTTGGTCCTGAGTGACTTCTGTTGTCCTAATTTAATTTATATTAAGTGGGCCAATTACTCTCCCACGTCTAATATGAGGACTGAGAAACTAGGAGTCTCTATTCCTGGGTTCTCTAAGCCCCAGCATCACAAGAGTTTGGAGGAGGGTAAAGGTATCGCAGGGACCAGACTCCTCATGGAACTCCCATTCTGCAGCATGGTCATGGTATAGGGAAATGGAGAGCAACCTTTTCTGCCCAGCCTTTTCTCAGGCCTGTGAGGCTGGATTCCCTATTTCTGGTCCCATTGAGCCCCAATATTCAGTATGCTTTGCTTGAGTCTTTGCCAGTTATCCTATTCATCTTGTCCACTCCGGAGTCCAGAACAGTCCTATTCCCAAAAAGAACATATTAACCCTAAAATCCTTCCTGATATTTCCCTACTCACTCTCTGGATTACGTTCCATAGCTGAACCTTTTTTTTAAATATATTAATAATTAAGTTTAAAAAAAAGGCAAATTTTCTCAGAATTCCTATTTCCTCTCTCAAGTTATATATTTCTCTAATAACTTTAAATCATCCATTGGTCTCCTCCACTCTGGAGGATGGACTAGTCCTAGTCCCAAAACCCCTCATCATTGACCGTGAAATTCATCAAGACCTTTCCCTCCTCATTTTCTGCAGGATGCTCAGTTAACTGAACATTATTAACATAAATAAATAAATAATAATAAATAGCATAAAACACTACTTTTCTCCACTTTTTCATGTCGGATATCCAACACCCAATCTCTACTGTCCAATGTCCATTGTCTTCTAAATTAAAATATAACTAACTTTCCTCTCTTTTCTATTTCTAAATATTTATTCATTTATCTAACATCACCTGCCAGTCACCAATGCCCTCTTGATTAATGTTTAATTTGATGCTTCTTCATATCAAGAGCATCAGTTTCTTCTCTCCTGGACAGAGAAGTCTGTGATTCTCCACTCCATTGGTTTTTGAGCAGCGCTGTCTCACGTCTACTCTGGAGATGTCTGTTCCCCAATCAGAGAACTGTCAATGTTTCTTGGAATGGGAAGCAGACTATCTGAGATAAACAAACCATAATAGTTAAGCTTTGTGCCACATTCATCCAATGTGTTGCATGCTGGCCCATTAACAGCAAAGGGGTTAAAAATAATCAATGTTCCAAGCGTCTCCTCCAAGACGTTCTGACCACACACAATGAAGATATACATATGAAGTAACTGCAGGAAAGGCCTGAGTAAAACATCATACATTTGATTCCTCCTTAACCCTGCACTCCCCTTCTACTAGTGTCACACAGGAGAAGTCCGTTTGCTTGTACTGAATGTTGGGAAGGCAGTACTCAAATCATGAGCCAATCTTTTTTGTCTTAAACAAAAAAAAAACAACCTCCACATCCCCTCCTGAATATGATGCTGTTAACAGACAAATCTGTCACATCTGAGACTTGGGGAGTTTGAAGCAAAGTTGATTTTATTGATCGCAGGGCCTCGTGAACTCTCTTTCATGCAGGAAATAGAATCGCACCAGACAAGCAAAGCAGCATTTATTTATAGGATATGGTGAAACAAAAAAGTTTCAGGTGATGTGTAAATGCGATTGTCACCATATACGGTTTTCTCTCTTTACTAACTTGGTCCCACCTCCATACCCTGTTATTGCTCACGTGGTGCATTCACGCAGCTGTAACAGAATGTTTAATTTCCACCTACTTTTAACAACTGTAAAAGCATGTTAATTTAAGGAGACAAAAAAGGTCGCCACGCGTCTGATCGGAACGAGGGAGGAGGCAGGAGTGAGGTGCCGGCAGCCCCAGCACGTTCCTCCAGAAGCCCCAGCACTTCCCCTAGCCAGCATGTTCCCCCAGAAGCCAGCCCAAGCACTTCCCCCCCCCAGCAGCGTGTTCCCCCAGAACCCAGCCCAAGCACTTCCCCCAGCCAGCATGTTGCCCCAGAAGCCCACCCCAGCACTTTCCCCAGCCAGCACGTTCCTCCAGAAGCCAGCCCCAGCACTTCCCCCAGCCAGCACGTTCCCCCAGAAGCCAGCCCAAGCACTTCCCCCCCCAGCCAGCACATTCCCCCAGAATCCAGCCCTAGCACTTACCCCAGCCAGCACGTTCCTCCAGAAGCCAGCCCCAGCACTTCCCCCAGCCAGCACGTTCCCCCAGAAGCCAGCCCAAGCACTTCCCCCCCCAGCCAGCACATTCCCCCAGAACCCAGCCCAAGCACTTCCCCCCCACAGCCAGAATGTTCCCCCAGTACCCAGCCCAAGCACTTCCCCCAGCCAGCATGTTCCCCCAGAAGCCAACCCCAGCACTTTCCCCAGCCAACAGAAGTGAGGTGCTGGCAGCCCCAGCACGATTCCCAGCAGCGTGTGTGTGTGTGTGTGTGTGTGTGTATATGTGTGTGTGTGTGTGTGTGTGTGTGTGTGTGTGTGTGTGTGTGTGTGTGTGTGTGTGTGTGTGTGTGTGTGTGTGTGTGTGTGTGTGTGTGTGTAAAGTTTGCTAACATTTTTTTTAATATTCAGGGTCCACGTTCATACTGCGTTATAGCGGATCGTGCTATAATGGGGTTGAGCTGTATATATCTATATATATATCTATTATTTAGATATATATATGTAACCCCGGTAAGAAATTAGGGCTATATATCTTTCTCCTACCGGTGTAAGTCCTGCTAAGGGCAGGCTGCCAGTAGTTATCATGGGTTTCCCCCGCTTCAAGCCCTGCCGTGAGGTATGCCACCTGACTCTGTTTGGTAAGGCATGAGACACAGGGGGGGGGGGCTGCTGACATCATGAGGGGTGGGGCTGACTAAACTTAGTCCTGCCTGTTCCTGTAAGTGACAAGCAGTTCTGCCCTGGGAGCGGAGAGTGTTGGAGTGACTGACCTGAGAGGTCATGATTAGAGTGATACCTGTGCTAGGAGGAGAAGCAAAGACCCAGCTTGTTTAGAGCTGATAACACTATAGGCGGTGGACCAATGCCCCTCACCCTGTTCAGGGGGTGGAGGAGAATCTTGCCTCACCCAGAGGGTATACCCTTGGGGTGGGTGTCGGGGGTATTGAAGCCCCATACAGCCTATCCTGCAGGGGTACAGCCTGGAGGAGAAGGAGAGGAGGGCAAGACATTGTACACTGTACATGAACTTCTGCTGCTGTGTATGAACAACTGCTGTGTGCTGCTACAGAGAGAATAAAGAGACATTGCTGCTTTTATCAAAGACTTGTGTGTGAGACTGAAATCTCTCACCCTGAGACCAGGGATTCTCTGGGAGGATTTCACCCTACCCCTACAGGGCTCGCCAGAGATGGAGGCACTGCACCGTTACTGCTAAGAAGATGGAGGCATATACCCCAGAAGCCTGTCCCTGTTATCCCCTATACCATCGCGGGAGACTCAGGACCTCCTGTTTCTCACAGGTACGCACCACCATAGTACACATAGCCAGCCCTCACTACACCCTAGGGGTCCAGTCTGCGACCGGGGGGGGGTGGAACATGGGTTATATTTGGAGGTGTTGCTGAGATCCAGAACAGGACAGGCTTTCAGCAAAGCAGAGCTGAAAGGGCTAAGTACACCTTCCGTGCAAGTATTGTATAGAGCAGGGCATGTATGCATACCAGGGGTAGTCAAGGGAGCGTGGACTCTCGCACAGTACACCCTGGGTGCCCTAAGAAGGTGATGTAAGATGGGTGTGGAGCTATAGCTGTCCTAGTCCCTTTAGGCAGATAGTGTGAGGCAACTGGGGGGGTTAGCCTGTTAACTTGTCCAGGGACCATGGCCCAGGGCCCGCACTATGAGTGGCCTAAAGTATGAGACGCCCGTACTTAGGGAGATGCCCGGTACACTAGCCAGCACCCATATAAAACACACCAGAGAGTACTTGCAGGAACCGTCAGCGAGTTCGGTGCACAGAGAAAGAGTTCTGCCTAGCCTGGGGTATGCCACATCATATCAGTGGGTAAAGCATGCAGAAAGCATTCAGAGAGAGTGTCAGTGAGGATAGTCAGTGTCTAGGAACGAGTAATGCACTAGACACTGAGAATAGTGAACTCATACATTTGGAGGCCTCATTAAAGATGGCTGCAAGAAAGAGTTAAAAATGAGCGACGGCAGCACCATCCACGGCCCTGCAGTTAGCAGCCGAACCAAAATGGTGACTCCCGCCAATCCTGGATCGCGCACGTGAAGCGTGCAAAGAGACTGTTGGAGAAATGTGGCGGGAGATGTGCAGGGGTTTGGCGCCAAACCCAGATCCCCTGCAAAAGGAGCGGAGCAGCGCAAAAGCCAAAAGCCCACCCACCTGTGCAGTGACTGGCCGACAGACAAGGCCACGTCACACTGAGCGAAGGAGTGCCCCTCCCATTGTTTCCACCAGAGGGAGGGGGCACAAGGAGAGCCAATCAGAAGCGTCCACTCCGGAGAAGGGAGGGACAGAAAGTGAGAGCGAGGAACTTCACTTTTGTCTGACATTCGCAGAGAGAGGAGCTGAAACATTGAACTGTTCCACCCCTGAGCAAATAATGTCAGAGCTAAGCACGACGGTCTTCAAGCTCCCAGGAGGCTTCCTGGTGGTGGAGATCGATGGCCAAGAATACCTCCGGTGCCTGTGCATACACTGCAGGACACCCGGACCGGTACCAAGCACCAAGGCACGATGCCCTCAATGTGGCACGTTCTACCTGTGGCCTACCGAACCATGGCCTATGATGAAGACCCCTCAGGGTGCCTCTTCGGGAACCCTAACTTAGGTGGCGGAGACAGCGGACGAGGCTGCACTAGTTCCCTGCATCACCGCTGAGGTGGGAACCAAGGCCCAGCCAAATACAGAGCCGAGCGATGTTCCGGCGGAGAAGAGCGTGACCGCAGTGAAGGTACCGGAGCGGGCCCGTTTCATACCACTATCCACTGGCAGTGCGGCGAAAGACCCAGGTGACTCCCTAGCGGAGGATCCGATCAAGTCGTCTTCGGAGGAAGAAGATGGCGTTTCATCGGAGGCGATGCGCCTACCGGCGAACCACCCCAGCTGTAATAAAGATGGCGGTCCACTTATCGGAGAGCGGGAGCAAACGAGTCTGGACAGCTCCCGACGGCGAGCGCTGGTGCGGCCTGAGGCCCGTAGAAGTCCCACGGCCGTGGTGACTCCCAGTGCGGCGGAGACGGGATCCGAGATGGCTCCGGAGGAACCAGAGATCATCAGCCGGCAGCGGAGCGGTAAGGAGACACCCCCACTCCCTTACTCCCGCGAGGCAAAGACGAAACCTGCAGAGGAAGAGAGAGAGAGGCTTGCTGCCTACCTGCCCGTTCGCAGACCGGATGATCCACCACTGCCCCTTCCGGTCCTCGACGCACTTCCGGTGCGAGAAAAGGGAGCAGATGGAGATTCTGTGGGCGGCAACGATAACGACACTTCCGGTTCCGGCTGGCACGGAGACCTGACGGCCATCTTTGCGGCCCGAGGAGCAGCCATGGCAGCTGCACTTGCCACACTTGACTACCACGGCATTCACTGAGCAGCACGAAGTACGCCGGAGAGGGCAAGCAGGAAGGTGCCTATCAGTCGCGGCATTACCATGCTTGCTGGACATTGATACGGACATTGCCGATGCACCAGTCCAAACCCCTAGCACCATTGCCCCGGCCACTGCCCCTGCCCCATCACGAGTCATGACACCACGACCTAGCAGGGATAAGTTAAGTAAGTACCCCAAATATTCCAAGGATTGGAGGGATTGGGAATTGAGTGACGAGGGATCTGATGGGGAAGTACCCTATGACAATGTGATATGTGTGTCTAACCCTGTAACCTTTTCTCCTGTGTCTAGAGGGAGAGCCCGAGGGTCCCACACTACTGCGGAGGCAGGGCCTGTAAGTAAAGTGGTCCACAAAATGAACCCCACCATCTACACCGATACAAGAGGTAGACGCAGAGGCTCGCACTCTACTGAGGCGGTCACAAACAGAGTCAGAGACATGTACTTCCAGTGCAGTGTCAGAGTACGAACACCGTGACAAGTGGTGGGCACCCCTGTTCACAGGCTACCACAAGGGGATGGACCGTACCAGGTTCCTGTTAATTAGGAACAACATAGTCGACCATTGGTGGGCTGTAGGTGATTTTACTCCCCGGAGGTGGCAGATGAGTTAGAGCATAGATACCAGGAGATAGAGCAGAAGAACATCTTTCCCAAGGGGGCTGCCATATTGTACGATGATATTGCCCCAGCGGAACCTGAGTTTTGGGTACTGCCAAGCAGGGCGGGTAACCGGAAACTTACAAAGTTGAGCCGAGCAGACAGGGCCATAGTGGCTAGGTATAGGCAGTCACACGGATACGATTTCCCCTATGTGCCTGAACCCATAATGAGTGAGCTAGAGGAGCACAGAGATAGCTGGCTCAGGGAGGCAGTGATGGAGTACTTGCGAACGAGGTTCGGGAAGGCAGGCTACCACAATGAGGACAAGATAAGTGATGTAGTCCGGGCCTGGAGTGTGGGGAGGTGCATATACATGCACAGTGTGGTTTATCGGCCAGAGTCTGGGTCAGTACAGCCATACTATGTCACTGTGACTGATCATAATGGGCAGGAAGTGCGAAAGCCTGACCCAAGACACTATTACTAGTTGGTTCTCCCCATTGGGAGTAACCATGTGCTGTTGTTCTACGCCATCTGGTGGATGGTTTGATGCATATCCTAACCTGCAATGTGTTTGTTTCCCAGATGTTCATCTGCAGGATGGTGCTGCTAAAGTTAGGTCCAAGTGGGGACCATTGGATTCCACCTGAGGGAGAGTGTAGCCCCGGTAAGAAATGGGGTCTATATATCTTTCTCCTACTGGTTTAATTCCTGCTAAGGGCAGGCCACCAGTAGTTTTCATGGGTTTCCCCCGCTTCAAGCCCTGCCGTGATTGGCGGAGGTAGGCCCCCTGACTCTGTGTGGTAAGGCATGAGACAAAGCGGAGGGGCCTGCTGACATCATGAGGGGTGGGGCTGACTAAACTTAGTCCTGCCTGTTCCTGTAAGTGACAAGCAGTTCTGCCCTGGGAGCGGAGAGTGTTGGAGTGACTGACCTGAGAGGTCATGATTAGAGTGATACCTGTGCTAGGAGGAGAAGCAAAGACCCAGCTTGTTTAGAGCTGATAACACTATAGGTGATGACCAATGCCCCTCACCCTGCTCAGGGTTGGGGGAATCTTGCCTCACCCAGAGGGTATACCCTTGGGGTGGGTGTCGGGGGTATTGAAGCCCCATACAGCCCATCCTGCAGGGGTACAGCCTGGAGGAGAATGAGAGGAGGACAAGACCCTGTACACTGTACATGAACTGCTGCTGTGTATGAACGGCTGCTGTGTGCTTCTACAGAGAGAATAAAGAGACATTGCTGCTTTTATCAAAGACTTGTGTGTGAGACTGAAATCTCTCGCCCTGAGACCAGGGCTTCTCTGGGAGGTTTCACCCTACCCCTATAGGGCTCGTCAGAGATGGAGGCGCTGCACCGTTACTGCTAAGAAGATGGAGGCATGTACCCCAGAAGCCTGTCCCTGTTATCCCCTATAGCATTGCGGGAGACTCAGGCCCTCCTGTTCCTCACAGGTACGCACCACCATAGTATATGTAGCCAGCCCTCACTACACCCTATGGGTCCTGTCTGCGACCGGTGGGGGGGGGGAACATGGGTTACATATATATATAAAATATATATATATATATGTCCACTATCCTAAATACAGGATTAACTCTGCTGGGGGTGGGGGGGGTGGGTCGCTTCTTTTTAATGGGGTCCTTTGGCGACCACTAGAAATTTCCCATGAACCCCCAAGAGGGTTGCAACCCATGGGTAACACACCACAGTTTAAGGGTAAGAAATCAAAGAAACTTTGGATTTGGGGCTTGTATTTAAGTAATAATCCCGAAGAACAGGGCATTACTGGCCAATAATGCCCTGGCTGAAAGAGTTGAAGGCTCGAGGCGAAGCCGAGGGACTTTAACCCAGCCAGGGCATTATTGGCCAGTAATGCCCTGTTCTAAGGGGATTATACTATTATAGGCTAAATGTAGGCTTATTTTTATTTATTTTTTAATTTTTCATAAAACAGATACATTTTTGTAGTCATATTGATTTTTATCAGCATGATTGTCTACATTCTTATGCTTTTACTGCAAGTTTATTAAAAGGAAATTGTCCTTACACAAAGCCCCCCCCCCCACACACACACACACACTGCAGCCCCCCTCTACACCCACAAAACACACACCATCAGAAGACACACACACCAATAAAACATTATGCTGGCCCCCTTTAAACCCACAAAACACACAACAGACACACAAACCTTTCCCCTCACTCTCCTGTGCGGAGCTCTCTGTAGGCAGTGTGGGGGAGGAGTCAGTGCCTTGCTGCTTCCTCCTGTCCAATCACCTCCCCTTTCTAAGAGCAAATCTTATTCTTCTGAATGAGAACTGAAAGCTGATTGGCTGAAAAACTTGTCAAGTGCCAAAAATTCCAGGCCATAACTGACTGGATAATGCCTGAAATGTTAACCAATCAGAGAGTAGGGATTTCAATAATGCTCGAAATTTAACAGCTTTAGTCTATAATTATTTTTAAACAAACAGTGATGCATTTAAAAATAAAGAAATAAGCAAAGACAAATCCTAGCTCTTCTAAGAGCTCTGGCTAAACAGATCTTTTACACTAACTATGCTGTACGGCTCCCCAGCTTACTTGTTAAACATGCACAGGGTTGTAACTGCACCAGAGAAATCATAACATAGGCTTCTTACTTTGTCACACATCTACCAGGCAGCGCAGCCTTTATCTCAAGCTGTGAGAGGCAACTGGTGGGTCCTATTAGTAATGATGCACTTGCTGTGTTGCTTGTTGGGAAATTATGTTTCTAAGTGAACTTTAGGAGAAGGAAAAGGCTGTTTGAATTCTGGGTCCTAAGTGCCTTCTCTCTACCACTTTTCCCCAGAAACTGTCATGTTTGGTAATTCCTGTGTCCCTGATTTTCTTTATGCTGTTTTGCATTTTATTTTGTCTTGTTCATGAACTAATTTTCCTTTTTTATTATTACCATAGTGTTTAATACATTGGTTGCTTAGCAGCACCTGTAGTTTTCGATGGCAGATTGTCTTGTGCTGATTGTCTTGTGATGGTTGGTCTTGTCTAGGGATGGTGTTATAGGTGGGTGATTGTACTGGGGACTTTAATAAACCTCCATGTTTTGACTGAAGAATTGATCGTCCAAAAAACACCCTCTTCCATTGGCTGCCACATACAGCTGTATTATTTACAGTACATGACTCTGGCATGTTATCAGGCCTTCCATGCACCAGTGGCATGGTTACGATGCAATTGTGATTGCTCTTGAACCATTGTCTATTAGTTTGAACAACATGAGTTATTTATGGATGTTGTGAAATATTAGGATACAGCAACACAAATATTCTTCAGATGTTGCATTTTGTGATATTTTATTGGACCACCACAACAATAGATGTAGTTTTTCTGAGCCTACATCCTTTGTTTACTATCACCTATGGAAAATGTTTACATTGATCCAATAAAATATATGAAACCACACAAAAAGGTCTAATAACTTCAACACAAAATATACATGGAACTGAAATGTAAGGAGTTAATATAAAAGCTAGATAGACAAGTCAACAAAAGGATATATGATATGAGCAAAGGAATAAAAAACTGTAGACCTGTCAAGTGTTGAAAAGCACTATAAAGTATTCTATTTCCTCTTAAGAAAGACTTGTTTCGGAAGCAGGCTTGAAACAATTTGAATAAAGTGCTATGCTGCCATGCAAGAAAATTTTAATCTAAATAGGACTTTTTTCCTTTGACAGGAGTGCTCTCTTTATGTTCAACTTCAACTTTCAATTTTTAAAAGTCGTGGTGGAAATGTCATTGTACATAGAAGCAAATATCAAATTTTTATTGAAAAAGGCTATATTTTAGAAGACTTTGATATATCAATTTACTTTGTAGGATCTGATGAATAAATCTTTTGTAACTCAGGCCTACTCCCCGACGTTGCATGCACGAGTCCGCGGTTGCGCGCCTCTATCTGCTGGGTGATGTGTGAACATCCCCAGCAGACTGAATGAACCAACAGTAGGCGGGACAGGGGAAGACATCATCCTCTTTTTAGAAAAAAAGAAGATGGAACTTTCATTCATTGGCTGACGAAGTACATGTGACGCTGCGGCCACACGAAATCACACATTCAGTTGTCTCCCTGAGTTGCAGCAGCGTCAACGCTGTACTTCGCCTCTGGGAGTAGTTTCAAGTCTGAAAACTCTCATTGCTAAATATGAAAGAGTGACAAACGTGCGCGCGCACGTAAGCACACGCACGTCGTGTAGCTAGCAGAGTGAGTGGGGCCTTAGAGGTCTATGCAGAGACGGAACAAGGTATTTTTGCACTGGGGAAACACAAATTTGTAGAGCCTTCCCTCTCCCGTCCTCTTCCCTTCCTCTCTCTCACCCCCTTTCTTTCTCTCTCTATCTTCCGCTTCTCTTTCTCTTTCTCTCCCCCTCTCTCTTTCTCTCCCCCTCACACTCTCTTCCTCTCTCTCCCCTTTTCTCTCTCTATCCCACCTTTCTTTCACTCTCACTCTCTCTCCCCCTCTATCTCTTCCAACCCCCCTCTATCTCTACCCACCCCCTCCTCTCTCTCTCTTCTTCCCCCATTTCTCTCTTCTTCCTCTTAATCTCTTTCTGGCATTTAGAATTCTTCAAAGTATTCGGTATGTGGTGGTAGACAAGGAAAAGAGTAGATTACAATTACTGTAGACGGAGCACCAACTTTGAAGCAGATGAATAGTGTTAATTCAGTATCAGCTCGTTGAAAGCTTGAGAAAATACTATCTCCTGTGCACAACATGCCAAAAATTTGAATTTAGACGGAGCAGGGATTTATATAATCCTGCCTAATTATATCACCATAGTGTAAAGTTTAAACCAACAGGATGGTTTAGAACACTCCAAAACAATCCAGAATTCATACTTAAAGATTAGTTCATGCAACGTATCTTTGTTCTACATTTCATAATACTAATAGAAGTACTAGATGATGCAATGCAAAAAAAAAAAACAAGGGAAGGCCAGTGTAAATTCTGACTCTTACTGCTACAGTGCACAATAAAAACACAGCAATTTCTGTTTTTGTAAAATATCATAAAATAGGGATTTTTAAGTACATAATTTTGATTACAATTTAAAAAAAAACTCATACCATGCTAAACCCTATTGAGGAAAGAAGCTACATGATGCTTATATCAACCTTCTCACAGCCAGCAGTCCCACAGCACCATAGTGCCACTTGACCCCATCACTTCTGCATCATGTGATTTTTCCTGGAGTGACAATGTGACTCATCTGGTCACAGAATATAGGAAACGGAAAAGGAGGAAGCTCCACTTCCATTTTTATCAGGCTGGCCGCTCTATCATTGTTCTTTCTCCCCCTAGAAAATTAACATTTGCCTATAATGTACCTGGTATGACATAAAGACCCTTGGCATGCCAGGGAACACAATATACTGTACAAGGTATATTATATAATATATTTTATAAGGGCACTGAAAAGGTTATGAACAATGAAACTGTCCTGCGCTCCGGTGTACAGTCACAGCACCTGTAGGTATCAGTATAAGCACTTGGGAGCGGAGTGAGAGGGGCAAATGCAGACCACTAATCTGGATCGGGGCTGGGAGGGAAATCCCTTACCTCTAGATGCTCTCCGATCTGGGTCCTGCTCTCTTCTTACCTCCGCTGCTCCTGCGTGCAACCGTGAGAATTGTAGAGTAGATTTGGGAGAAGGTCCGGCGCTACTGCAAGCGGAAAGATCCAGGCAACTTCCAGTTTGTAAGAGAGAACTTTATTCAGCCATCACACACACAAAGAACCAGGCTACACCACGATCTCCCCCTCAACGCGTTTCACGCTATAGAACAGTGCTTCGTCTTGGAGTGGGGAGAGGAGGTCTGTACCTAAACATTTAAATAAAAAAGCCAGCGAAAACGGACTGATTAAATTATTAAACCCATGTAATTTTCATGCACCAGTATAACTTAGAATATATATTTAAATAATCTATAAATATGATCATATTACCCAAAGGAATTTAATTAAATTGATCATTCTTATTATTGTAGAATATACAGATATATAAAGGGATATCCATATTCGCTGAACTATCTTTTTTTTTCAACTTTATATTTTATTGATTTTTCAAAGGATACAGACATTTTTGCACACATTATAAAACACTCCATATGCTCTGTAGCTGGTCCATATCTGTCTGAACTGACACGACGCAAACACCAATCACACATCCAACATGCACAGGGGGGGAAAGACACACTGGGGAAGAGAGGTATGGGTGTGGGGGGGGATCACAGAGGAGCTTCAATCCAATGCCGTCCTTGGCACGTCTCTACACTTCTCCATCCTTCTTTTGATTCTGGTGCGGGAGACCTCTGCAGCTTCTTATGCCTTCGCAAGCTTTTTATATATAGAAGTTTTCCCTTAACTTCCCAACCCAATCGTTCCTTATCTAGACCCGTCGCTATACCCCCCCCTCTTCCCTGAGTGCAGTCTGCCACAGGAGAACTCACTTATTTCTATCATAGCCAAATGGAGGCATTGCTCGCCCCTGGAATGTCTGTTTGTGCCAACCACGGCAACCAGACCTTTTGGAAATTTGAGCCAGTGTCGTTGACCAAACTCGTCAGCTTCCCATCTGGCAGGCAAACCAAAATCTGTTCCGAATCTTTTCAATTGTTTGAATCGTGTTCTGTTTCCACAATGCTGCGGTCTCACACCTCATTGCCGTCACAAAGTGAACGGTCATTTTGTTACCTGCTCGTGACAGACCTTCCAATGGCTTGTTTATCAAAAACAGCCAGGGATCCCGGGGAATTTCGAGGCCCAAGATCTTCTGTAACCAATCCCGAATCTGTTCCCATATTGGGACCAAACGAGGGCAGGACCACAGCATGTGCAACAAGTCTCCTGGCTCTCCACATTGTCTAGGACACAAGGGGGAGTAACCTGGTACAAGTTTAGATAATCTGACTGGGTGAGATACCACCTCATTAATACCTTATATGAGTTCTCCTTTAACGTCGTGCAGATCGAACTCTTTGCTGCTGCCTCAAATATCTTTGTCCATTCCTTGTCCTCTAACGTCCTCCCTAATTCTGCCTCCCACTGCGTCATGTAACCTAGTCTCAGTCCATGGCTGTTACCAGGATCGATCACCTCCCTATACAGTCTACATGTGAGTACCCCTGTGTCTTGCCCTCGTGCACAGAGCGTCTCAAAATTTGCCATTTTAGGACGATTTATGTGTTTGGTATAAAATGCCCTTATCTGGAGGTATCTAAAAAATTCAGTGTTGGGAATGTCCTTATCCGACTGAATTTGTCTAAATGTTTTGATTGTCTCCCTGCCCTCCAGATCCTTCAATCTCCTGTACCCTCCCTGCCTCCAACATGTAAATCCCTCTTCTTCCATCCCTGGGGCAAAATCCGGGTTCCCCCACAATGGGGCCATCAGCGAGTGCCTCGTAGTCAGAGCACATCTAAATTTAGTGGCCTCCCAGATTGCAATTGAGTTGTTCATTGAGGCTAGCGGTTTCTTTATATCTTTGAGCCTAGATTTTGGGTACCAAATAAAGTTACTAATTTCTAGTGGGGCGCATAGTTCACTCTCTATGCCCAGCCATCTGCGTATTTTCGGATCTAGAAGTCATTGGATAATTTGACTTAATTGGGTCGCACTATAATATGAGAACAAGCAAGGTACCGCCAGTCCGCCTGTGTTTTTGGGCCTCATCATTATTCTAGCCTTTATTCTTGCTTTTTTGTTTTTCCAAATAAAATTAAGAACCTTTGTCTGCATGTCTCTAATATCTGCATTATCTATGGGTATGGGAAGCGTCTGAAAGAGGTACAATAATCTGGGAAGAAGGTTCATTTTAACACTATAAATTCTTCCAATCCATGAGATACCATACAATGCCCATTCTTTTAACTCTATCTTCAGGGACTGCAAGAGTTTAGTATAATTTTCCTTATATAACAGGTTTACTTCCTTGGTCAAATTGACCCCTAGGTACTTAATTGCTTTGGGTTGCCAATTAAAATTAAAATTAATCTCTATTAGTTTTTCTGTATCTTTTGGGAGATTTAGACTCATGGCTTCAGATTTCGCCTGATTTATCTTGAATCCTGATATCCTGTTAAATTTTTCCAACAGGTCAAAAAGGTTGGGTAGAGAGACTAGGGGGCCTGGACAGCGTCAGGATGACATCATCCGCATACAATGCTGTCTTATGTTCCTGGGAATGAATTTGGATCCCTGTAATGTTCATGTTACCTCTAATCCGGACTGCTAGTGGCTCCATGCATAAGGCGAACAACAACAAGGGCGATAACGGGTAGCCCTGTCTTGTGCCACTCTTGATTTTGAGATATCCTGACGGGAATCCCTGGTGAACTACCCGTGCCATAGGATTCGTATATAATGGTTTAATTGCCCTCAAGACTCTATCCCCAAATCCAAACGCCGCAAGTGTGGCATCCAGGTACGGCCAGTCTATTCTATCGAAAGCTTTCTCTGCATCTAAGCTTAATATAATTCCTGGGATCTTGTTGGTATTTATGTAATCTATAATATCAATAACCCTCCTGATATTATTGGCCGCTTGTCTATCCTTAATGAAACCAACTTGATCCAGGTGAATCAGCCTGGGTAGAATAGTACTCAATCTATTGGCCAGCAATTTTGAGTAGATTTTTACATCCGAATTAATCAGTGAGATCGGCCTATAACTTGGGCAATTTGTGGGGTCTTTCCCCTGCTTATGAATCACCGAGATGGACGCCTGCAGAATCTGGTCCGAGAAAGACCCCCCCTCCAGGACATTATTGTACATCTTTAACAAATAAGGGGTCAAAATCCCAATATATTTTTTGTAATATAAATTTGAGAATCCATCTGGGCCTGGAGCTTTTGCAGGTTTCAGATTAGTAACTACCTCTAGCAGTTCTTCCGCTGTGAACTCCTTCTCCAGGAACTCCAGCTCCAACCTCGTCAACCTGGGCAAATCCGAGTCTACTAGAAAATTCTCTAGTGCCTTACTCGTATTAGCATTATGTTTCACCTTCTTCCCATCATACAACCCTTCATAATATGTTCTACACTCCTCAACTATGTGTTTGGGATTTGAGGTTAACTTTCCTTCCTTAGTCTTAATTGCGTGAATTGTATAATTGGATTGTCTGTTGCGGATTTTAATTGCCAGCATGGTATCTGGCTTGTTCGCCTTTTCAAAAAATTTCCTCTTTGTCCAACTCAATGTCTTTTCAGCCTGGGAAGTAAGGAGTAGATTAAGTTCCATTCTTACATCCTTCAACTCCTTCAGTGTCTCCTCTCTACCCGTCCTCTATGTACACTGGCGACACACTTTATTCGAGCTTGGCTAGTCCCACGAATTCGGGTATACCCGGGTGTATTGAGGTTTGTGACTGTTTTCTGCCCGAGTGCATTGAGGTATTTTCCAAGCAGGGATTGAAGCATTTTATTCCCGCTGGCTGCAATAATGCACAGTATATATATATATACTGCATTACAATTCATGAATTTATGCCATCTGGTAGACACGCGAAGCATTGCAGCCTATTAAATCCTAATCATTATCATTTAACAGATCAGCCGCCCATCAGCCAGGCATGAACCCAGGCTGGGAAGGCAAATGCAACGGGGCTTGTCAGAGGTGAGGAGTGGCGCATTCCAGGTATCTGCCAGGTACATACCGGGTATTTGCTCGAATAAAGTGTGTCGGTGCAGTAGTATAGAGAGTTCATGAAACTTTTCTCTCAGCTGATTAATTTTGGCTTCTCTCTTTTTTTTCCTCCCCGTCACAATGTTTATCAAAATTCCTCTCAGAGTGGCCTTATGAGCCTCCCACAATGTTATGTGAGATTCCACACTGCCCTTGTTCATCTTAAAGATTTGTGAGATCTCTTCTCGTATGGTTTGTGTGATCTCTGGCATCTTAATTAATGACTCATTGAGTTTCCAATTTGCCCCTGGGCTAGCCTGCCTAATTTGAGAGCACCGCAGCTCTATTGGTGCATGATCTGACCATGAAATATCATGGATTCCTGAATAGGAGATCTGCGGGACCAGTCTATTCGACACAAAGAAGTAATCAATCCTGCTGTAGCTGTCATATGGGTGCGAGTAAAAAGTAAATCCCCTGGGTGCTGTTCCCTCCAGATATCTAGAAGTTGTCTGTCTCTAGTACCCTGATGTAGCGCCTCTACACCTCCCCTTTTGATTCTTCTTAGTTTGTTCCCATATAATGTCGGGTCTAAGGGCCTCATGCACTAAGCGTCGAAAAAATCTCTTCGGCAAGTGTTGCCGATAGGCATGATTTTGGCGATTTGCCCCCACAGTATTCAGTAAGGGCCGAATCCAAGCCGATCCCTGCCGAATCTCTGCGAAAGCAAAACTCCGATGAGCTGGCGATAAAAAATCCTGACTCCCGATAACCTGGTGATAGGCCGTTTCTGCCGATATGTGTTTGCAGCAGAGAGAGACCTGCCGCTCTCTCTGCGCAAACATCGACAAAATAAAAACATTTCAAAACAACTTTTACTCATAGTGTACATGTGCAGCGGGTCTCCAGAGCTGAACCGCATTGGTTTCATTTCCGGGGACCCCCTGCTTCTTGAGATACAGGCCCCTTTATGAGGTGCCGGTATACCTCTGCATTTAAATGTCCCGATCACGTGACCGCGGAATGTAAACAAAGCAGAGGGATACCGGCACCCCATAAAGGGGCCTGTATCTCGGGAAGCAGGGGGTCCCCGGACCTGAAACCAATGCGGTTCAGCTCCGGAGACCCTCTGCACATCTACACTATGAGTAAAACACATATATAAATAAACAATCATTCCTTACCTTTGCGGCTATATGCTATAGTAACGAAGCAGCATGATTGTATTTTTAATAATAGTGTACTGTGAGTAGGGGGTCCCCTGAGCTGAACCGCATTGCTTTGTGGACCAGGGACCCCCTGCTTCCCGAGTTACAGGCCCCGGTATGCGTCATCGGGTGGCAGTGTCGCCGCCATCTTTAGAGCACCCCATTCGCGCCGTGCCCGCTATAAATATGGCGGCGACACTGTAACCAATGCCCCAAACCGGGGCCTGTAACTCGGGAAGCAGGGGGTCCCTGCTCCACAAATCAATGCGGTTCAGCTCAGGAGCCCCCCTGCTTCCACACAATATTATTAAAATACATAAATGCTGCTTCATTACAATAGCGGATAACCGCCACGGCAATGAAGGGGTTAAGGCAGAATAGCATGTTTATTGGGGACATTTGCCCCCAATAAACATTGCAATAAACAACATACACACCCTGTGTATTTAAAATACATAAACACCACAAAATACATTAAATACATATAGCACTCACCCATTTCCGGCTGCCACGATGAAGGCCATCCTCATCTTCATCCTGGCCATGCCCCCTCCGCTGCTGCAAAACAGACACAAGAATGAAAACATCCAATGTAATGTCCCTAACCCCTTAATCACCATAGCGGTTATTAACCACTACAGTCATTAAGGGGTTAACCCACCCTCACCCACCACTCAGGAGGCCTACATACCCTCCCACACTAACCCCCCACCCCGTGAGGCCTAACCACCCTCACCCACTACCCACAAGGGAGGCCTAACCACATACCCTTGGGACCAATACCCTCTCCCCCCACCCCCAGTACCCACAACAAAAACAATACACTGACCCACAATAAGCATCATTCTATTTATTGAATACATTACCCACCCCCTGTGGCCCCCCATAAATATATGATTTATTCTTTTACATACAGGGTTCATATCCCAGCCCCATGCGAGTCCCCGGCGGGCTGGCGGGTCACCTGACAGACCTACAGGGTACCAGCAACTTGTTTCACACAGGTTCTGGAGGCCTGTTGGTGGGTCCCACCAAGCACCATGACCACCAGGTGGTCTCCTTGGGTCACCATGGGCCACAATTGGGTTCCCACGGTAGGCCCATGAATGTCTGGGAGCCCCGGGTCAGACCTTAGGTGTCTGCGGGGCCTTGGGTGGTTCTCACGGGGGTCTGGGGAACTCACGAGTGCTCACTACGGGTCCGCGGTGCCCCCACAGATGTAGGACCACCGGTTCTTCCCCGCAGACTAAGGGTCCGCGGTGCCCCCACAGATGTGGGACCACCGCTTCATCCCCGCAGGTGTCACCCGTGGAACCACCAGCCTGATACCCGTGAGATACCCGAGGAGACCGCAGGTGGTTTCCAGAGGTCTCACGCAGAACCAAGGAACAAACCCTGAATGTAAAAAAAATAAACCTGGCCTATATATTCAATACATACATCCCCCCCCCCCAACACCTACAGTACAATAATGTGCAAAATAACTATTATCCAGATAGGGATAATAGATTATTTTCCCATTATTAAACACATTAACTAGCATATTAAAATAATTAAAGTACTACTGACCTCATCAATAAGAAGCCCCCATCTCCAGCAACATCCTTGTCTTTCGTTGCTCACAAAATACATAGCCAATACATAGCCAATACATTGCAATTACATTCAGATATCAATTAACCTCTTAAACACCTTATCAGATATTAACCGCAAAGATAATTAAGGGGTTAAGCCACACTGGCCCGATACCCACCCTTCACCCATTCATGTGTACAGTGGCTTCATCATGCAACTATATATATATATATATATATATATATATATATATATATATATATATATATATATATATATATATATATATATATATACACACACACATGATGAACCAATATACAAATAAATGTAGAAGGGTTATCAAAAACATGCTGTACTACAAATACCACTTCTCCATACAGACACAATACAATAAAATCAATTTCCTTTAATAATCCAATCTGATCTTCCAATCAAAATCCTCAAATGCCAATCAAAAGCCACAAATGCCACTGAAAACATTGCATTTACAATGTATACATCATGCATACAATCTATGCACCATATACATTCTGCAAATGAATGTTAACAATAACATATTCCAAACAAAATACCAATACATCCAAACAAGGATACTATTTAAACCAATCCAGTAACCACAAATCAATTAGCATTCTTTAATTAAATCCCTAAACAATTTACATTCCATCCCTAACAATTAAACAATTAACTAATTCAATCGTGTAACAGAACAATAAAAGGAAAAAAGTTAGCGCTATGTTCCAAAAATCTGCTGGCTGCCTATGATATAACTCTGACCCCTGGTCAGAAAACTGGATGTGGAAAAGAGGTTATATCTGTGGCGCTCTGCACTAGTAACAAACTGAAAACTAGAATAAATAAATAAATAATATTATAAAACCAGTATCATTGATGTGGCCCGTCCAGTGAGGTGCTCCACGTGGTGATATGGTACATGAAAAGATAATAAAAAATCATAGCATAATACTGCAAAGGACAATAGACCAACAGAGAACAAACACTAAAACATAAGACAAATGCTGAGGCTCTAGTACACCATGTGACAGAGGCTTGGGGGAGAACGGATATGACGTAATTGAAAGCCTGTCACATGGTACTAGAGCCAATCAGAGTAGGGATAGACTTCCCACGCTCTGATTGGCTACCGTACCATGTGAGGCCGGCCATGTTTCTTTTAATGACGTCATCTTAAAGGCAATTGAAGCAAAGCCATTCTGATTGGCTGTGCTTTCATTGCCTTTAAGTGACGTCATAATTTTTTTTTTATCGGCCAAAGCACATGGTTTTCACGGCCCAATCAGGGCCGTGGAAACCATGACGAAAATGTGACGTCATAGGCCTTTAAAAGCCTATGTCGTCTCATTTTTAAGCCAGACGCCGAGGAGGAAGGACCTCCTAAAGAAGAAGAAGACACGGGCGTGGCAGCAGCAAGCGGTAAGAAGACCCCGGAAGAGAGCCACAGCTGAAAGAAAGAAGAATACAGATGAAGATGGATTACAGCTACAAGACCTGTGGATTGTTTTGTTTTATTATTTTAATGTTTATTATTTTTTGGTTTGTTATTTTATGGGTTCCTGTTCGTAGATTGGTTCACAAGTAAGCTGTTCAACGGGAGTCAGTGAGTGGGTAAAATAATGGTAAGTGAAGAAAAGAAATGTATTTTATGTAACTTGTTTTTTTCTTTCTTTTTACATTTGTTGTTTTTTTTGGGTACATCATTTCTTGCCACTGTATGTATTTATTTATGTATGTCTAGAGAGATATATACATACAGGGTAAGAAATGATTGTGTTTGAAAAGCTTGCTTTGCACTAATTTAAATGATTTTGGCTATGCTGCTATGCATAGATGTGTGTTAAATGTATTTTATAATTAGCTAGATGTAATTTTTGGGCTTGTATGCTGTACTTTAGGTCATGGTGAGACTTGCTTTTGTATATTTTTCTTTTTGGTGTCCTTCTATTTTGTATGATGGTAACTTGTTCTCTTTAACGGTTGCTATATTAATTGTGTAATTGGTATGGATGCTATTTTAATTGTTTTGGGATGTAATTAATGTATGCAAATTGATTGATGGTGACTTTATTGAATTGCATAGTATACTTTTTTTGATGTAATGCTATTTTCGTTGGAATATTGTATGGTTAACAATGATTTGCAGCATCTACATGTTGCTTAGATTTAATGCATCATGTATAGAATGTAAATGCAATGTTTTGAGTGGCATTTGAGGCTTTGAATTGGCATTTGATGCTTTAGATTGGATGATTACATTTGATTTGTTTAGGAAATAGCATTGTTTTTTTAACCATGAGACATTTGTTTGTATATTGGTTCATCATGTGTGTATATATATATATATATATATATATATATATATATATATATATATATAAATATATATATATAAATATATTGTATTTTGTTTTTATTTATTTTTTTGCATGATGAAGCCACTGTACAAAGGAATGTGTGAAGGGTGGGTATCGGGCCAGGGTGGCTTAACCCCATAATTACCTTTGCGGTTAGTATCCGATAAGGTGATTAAGGGGTTCATTGATATGTGAACGTAATTGCAATGTATTGGCTATGTATTATTTTGGCAACGGACTACAAGGATTATGCTGGCGACGGGGCCTTCTTATTGATGAGGTCAGTAGAAGTTTCTTTATTTTACTATGCTAGTTAATGTGTTTAATAATGGCCAAATAATCTATTATCCCATCTGGATAATAGTTATTTGGCACATTATTGTACTGTATGTGTTGGGGTGGGGGGAGGGGGTATTGGCCCCAAGGGTATGTGGGTAGGCCTCCCTTGTGGGTAGTGGGTGAGGGTGATTAGGCATCATGGGGTGGGGGGTTATTGGGGGAGGGTATGTAGGGGGTTAACCCCTTAATGACTGTAGCGGTTAATAAACGCTATGGTGATTAAGGGGTTAGGGGACATTACATGGGATGTTTTTATTCTTGTTTCTGTTTTGCAGAAGTGGATGGGGCATGGGCAGGATGAAGATGAGGATGGCCTTCATCGTGGCAGCCGGACAAGGGTGAGTGCTATATGTATTTAATGTATTTATTGTTCTTTATGTATTTTAAATGGGCACATTCACTATTATCCATTTGTGGATAATAGTAATTGTGCCCATTACTATACTGTATGTTAGGGGGGTATAGGGGTTGTTGGGGTAATATATATATATATATATATATATATATATATATATATATATATATATATATATTTATTTCGTGTGGGGCTGTTGTGTGTTTTTTTTATTTTTATTGTGGGTAGCGGGGATGGGTGAAGTGGATATTAGACCCAACGGTGGTTTGGTTAGGGATTGCGGGTGGGTAGCGGGAGGGCTGAATCCCTTCATGACCGTAGCGGTATTAACCGCTACGGTCGTGAAGGGGTTAAGCGCACCCGCAACCCCCCCGCAAGCCCTAAACAAACAACAAGGGCCAAATACCCCCTTCACCAACCCCCGCTACCCACAATAAACCTGGCACGGCTGTTTAATCCCTTCATTGCCTTAGCGGTTAGCCGCTAGGTTAATGAAGTGGCCTTTAAATGCATTTTTCCTGCCTCGGGTGCATGCCGGGGGGGTCCGGTGCTGGTATTAATGGTATCAGCTCCGGAGACCACCGGCATCAATCCCAGCCAGGAAAAAGGCCAGAATATTTTCTAAGTGCCGATCCGCCACTCATCCGCAGCCTCTCACCATCAACTTGCCAACTTTTTGTGGCGTGCCTGATTCGGCATAAAAACGCCATTCTAGAGTGGCGAATAGCGGCGCAAAGCTACTCGCCACTACTAGAATACAGCGTGGCGGAAAAAATGTCTATTTGAGGCGAAAAGTGCCTTCTCGCCTCGCCAATGGCGGAAAAAAAAAAACGCCAAACACATTGGCGTTTTTTTTAATTTTCGCCACGTTTTCACCCCTTACTGAATAAGGGTAGGCATTTTTGGCGTGAAAAGGGCGAGACGTGCCTTTCCGCCGCTTACTGCATGACTCCCTATGTCTCTTTTGATTTTCCCTACTTTAAACGTCAAATTATTATACTCGGCTAATTTCTAGTGCTGAAGTGAGTCTCTTGTAGAAATATCACAACAGCTTTTCTATTTCTATACTCATTAAAGGCAATGTGTCGTTTCTGAGGGCTGTTAAAACCTCTAACATTATGTGACACACATGTTACTGCCATGTCAGTACTTTAGTGAATCTGCTTACCTTCTGCGAACATACTTTCGGGTCCCGCCCAGAGATCTGCCACCTCCAATTCTCTTCTTGCCTTGCGACCACTTTCAACGGTGACCAACAACTTGGGGGACAGGTGGAGGGGAAACACACAAGGACAGACAAGGAAAACAAAACAACACCTAACAAATCCAACACTATAAACAACAACTGGAATGAGCTGTATTTGATCCTTCCGGACCTAAGCTCATCTGCCGAGGGGCAACAAGCCTCCCTCCTTCTTCCTCCGGGGGGCTACTGCTACTACCCTCCTGTAGCCTCCCTTCCCCTGGGTCCTCACCTATGGGTTTAGCAGTCTCAGTCCCCATAGGTTGTCAGCGCAAGTCCACTGCCCGGATGGAGGAGCTTCTGCCCACCCCCTGGCGCATTCTTGCATATTATCCCAATGTCTGGTATAACGTACTTTTTTCTTAATTGAGTTCTCTACCCACATGTCTTTCCATGTCTCCCTTTATAGACTCTGCCAACTATCTAGATCTCTTTTCAAACTTCCCCTTTTCCCCTGGTGACTGCGGATCGCTTCTTCCTCTCTTATCTGGATCAGTATCTATTCTACCTGCCCTTGCTACCTTTTCCTGCCTTCTGTCTCTCCTCTCTCCACCTTCTTTTATTCCCCCTCTCCTTTCTCATATCCATCTTCCTGACTCTTCCCCCCCCTCTCCTTATCTCTCCTGCTCTCCCAACTTGTCCTATGCAAGCCCCTAACCCTTTCTCCCTAGACCCTCCATCCACATTCGCCCCTTTTCTCTATCCTCTGCCCCTGCTCTTCTACTGTGCCTGCTCCCCCTTCCTCCCCTGTCCTTCGCCCCCCTTCCTCCCCTGTCCTTCGCCCCCTTCCTCCCCTGTCCTTCTCCCCCCTTCCTCCCCTGTCCTTCGCCCCCCTTCCTCCCCTGTCCTTCGCCCCCCTTCCTCCCCTGTCCTTCGCCCCCCTTCCTCCCCTGTCCTTCGCCGCCTTCCTCCTCTCTTCCCCTGTCCTTCGCCCCCCCTCGTGCTGCCTGCCTGTGGAGCTCCCGGCAGCGGAGTTCGCGTACCTCCGTCGAGAGCCCCGGCCAGGACTTATTGATGCTCCCCTTCCTTCTGGCTTCCTCTCCGACTGACGTCATCTCTGGCCGCCGTGTCGCCGTCCTATGACGTCACTCGGCTCCTTCCCTCCGATTGGTCCCGGCTCTCTGCCTTGCCCCGCCTCTTCTGTTGCAGCTCCGTCACTCCTCCCGCCCATCTCTGCCTCCAGGCTCCTCCGCAGGGCTTTCGTGCCCTTTCTCCCTCGTTCACTACCAACAGTCCAAAAGGGAAGACCCACCGATATCTAATCCCTTTGTCCCTCAGTATCTTCGTTAGTGGCTGGAGGGATCTTCGTTTATTTAATGTAGTGGGGGATTTCTTTCTCTGTGTGCTTGTGGCACTCCACTGCTGTATCCATACTTTTTCCAGCTCATTAGTGCGCTCCCCAATATGTTGTATGTCCTTTCTGAGCCCATCCATCTCTTTACGGAAGAAGTCTTTAAGATCTTAAAAGTATGTTGTTAGATCTTTCCGTATTACTGGCTGCATCTCTGCGTCGTGTATCTCCCCTTGTCCATGTGCTGAGTTTGTATCTGAGGTGCTTCCTGGGGACATTGCTGGATATTCTCTCCCCCTCGCCTGCTCCGAGCTCCAAAAGTAAGATCTCAGGTCAATAGATCGCTTCTTTTTAGTTTGTGCTCGGGTTGTTGTCATCTCTGAGTGTTCCCCTCTCTACATCTGCGCTTTTTTCTCCAATTCTGTGGGTTTTTCAGCTAATTATTTGTACTTTTATGCCGGGTATAAGCAGAGCTGTAGATTCAAGCCTCCATTCCTTAGCTCGTGGCTCCGCCTCCAACCTCGCTGAACTATCTTAAGGTGCAGTGTTTGACTGGGCTATTATAAAAACGTCACAACATTCTCCTGAAAGTGCTGGCAACATTGACATATAGTATATATAATACATATCCTGGACAGAATTGGACCCTAATACATTAGCAACTATATATAGCTAAATCTTGATGTTGTATGAAACATGTCAAGAAAAAAGGAACCGAATCATGATGATCTATGTCAATGGAAAAACCAGACAGACACATAGGAGTGATGGGGGGGGAAAGGGGGGGGGAAAGGGGGGTGGTGACGGGGAGAAGGGGGAAGGAAGGGGGGCAGAGGGAAAGAGCATGGGCAAATAACACTCATGATAATTAGCACTGTGAAATTGAGGATTACAATCATTTAAAACATATAATAAGATAAATTGAAAAAGACAACAAAATGCAATTGATGAAAATAGCAAGTTATTATAGAAAACATCGCAGATCCCATTCTGTGTTAAGTCCATTGGGTTGCAGTGTATTAAGCGTAAAGATAAAATGCGCTTCTCGCTGGTGCAAGATTTTAACCCTATCACCTCCACGAGAAGGTAGGGAATATGCTCAAGCGCTATACATTGTAAGGATCCCCCTGAACCCAATGGACACGTATTGAAATGTTTTGATACTGGGTGCAGCATGTCTCTATTCTGTATCAGTCTCAAGTGCTCTAAGATACGAATCTTGAGGACTCAACTGGTGAGGCCGACATATTTTTGCTGCACTGACATATCAATAAATAAACAACAAATTCAGTTTGACAAGAAAGGAAGGATTTTATCTTGAACTTGCTATTTTAACAACTATTTTGTCCCTTCATGTCCTGTCACAAGCCCTGGCACACCCCTTTGTCAGCCCTGCGCTCCCTCTAGCACTTGTCAGTGCAGGAGTGCTCATGAATATTCATGAGCTTCCACTGAGTGACAGAAGCAGAAGAAAAACCTATCCCTTCACTAATGATGTCACCAAATTTCACCGATCAATATATGGAGAACGAAGTGACCTGCAGCTATACAGTTCTTTAGGTAAGTAGAGATTGCCCACATGAAACTATTGAAGTAAAAAAATAAAAAAAAAAAAAAAAAAAAGGCTGAACTGCAGCTTTAAGAGAACTACTGTACGTGTGCTGATGTACCCGTTTGCTCACCGAAGACCTAAGGGCCATTCTATACAGCATGCGGCCAAGCGTGCCTATGCGAACGCGCGTGCACGTGCCGCATGCTTTTTTTATGTATACTATAGAAGCTGTGAAGGTACAGTGTTTGTGTGTTTATGTGTATGTATGTGTATGTATGTGTACAGTATGTGTATGTATTTGTATGTATGTGTAATTTATTATTTATTAAAAAAAAAAAACATTGGTAAAAATAAAATATTTATTACATGTGTAGACACACAAATACATACACACATACACACATATACATACATACACATGCATACAGTACATATATACACACACACATATACATACATTCAGCGCCGGTAGCGGCGTGAAAAGATGATTTTCCCCGTCTTCACAGCTTTTTGTCGGCTCCCCGCTCCCTGCCGTGCGCGCGCGGCACCATTATAGAAAGGCTAACTAACGTCAGCCAACTAAAATTCCGCGCACGCGCACAGCGTAGCGCATGCCCGGCACTATATAACAGCCCTAAGCCTCCACGAGCCTGGGGTGAGCTCTTTCTCCTTGCGTGCCTCCACCTCTGCAGAATCCCAGTGTTGGCAGGATAATCCCTATCAGGAACGGATCTACAGTAATAAGTAATACGCCACACAATGTATATAACTAAGGTTTACTGTACGCACATACTAACAGATAACATATAATAACTGCACCCACAGTATGAACCCAGTGCCTCATCACGTGGTGGTTCTCCCAAACTACTGAGGGTGCTGTGGCACTGTCAGGGTTCTGCTCGCCACAAACCAGGGTCGGACCGCGAGGCTGAGGTGGGGTTGTAAAAGCACCGACCTGAGACCGCGCAGGCTGATCCGGATTGCGCAGTTCATTGTCATATATCGCAGGATCAGGATAGGAGAAGACAGCATCGTCGTTGTACAAGCCAGGGTCAGGACAGGAGACATCAGGATAAACATTGTTCAAGCAATAGTTCGGCAACATGTAGTCAGGGGAGCCCCGCTTCAGCTTAGGAGCGCGGGGTTGGCCTCTGCGTGTGCGACGACCATGGCCCATGGTGCTGGTCACAGGAGATGGTAAGCAGACCAGCGTAGCACACCGCCTAGCTGCACGGGTAAACCAGTGCACAGCGCAAGAGTCCTGAGCGGACTGGGGAATCCTCTGTTTCAGCGCAGGAACCAGGACACGGCCTCTCTAGATTAGGGAAAGAGTAGGCCCCAGGAACCAGGAAGCTGGAGATACACAGGGAAACCTCCGCTTCAGAGCAGGAATCCAGGAGACTGAAGAAAGCAGGGACGAAACATCCGCTTCAGTGCAGGAATCCAGGAGGCTGAAGGAAGCAGGGACGAAACATCCGCTTCAGTGCAGGGATCCAGGAGACCTGAAGAACGCAGGGACGAAACATCCGCTTCAGTGCAGGAATCCTGGAGGCTGAAGGACGCAGGGATGAAACCTCTGCTTCAGCACAGGAGAACAGGAAGCTGAAGGACGCAGGACGGAACCTCCGTATCAGCATAGGAGAACAAGCGGCTTGAAGGGAACTGAAGGACGCAGGGCGGAACCTGGTATCAGCATAGGAGAACAAGCGGCTTGAAGGAAGCTGAAGGACGCAGGGCGGAACCTGGTATCAGCATAGGAGAACAAGCGAGAGCTTGTGGCAGAACAGGTAGTGACATCCAGTTAGGACTATGCTCGGCAGGGAGCATTATGGGAAGACAGTACTTAAAGGCCAGCGGGCCAATCCCCGGCGGGGGTGTGAAGGTACTGCTCCTAATGAGTGAATGCAAGTATAGGTTGCAGTGAAAGGCTGCACAGCTGCAGTAGATACCAGAGGGAGTGTGTATTGCTTTGGTGAGTGAATCCAGGCTGCAGCAAACCTCAGGAGAGCTGTTCCAGAACTGCACCGGTCTGCAAGGTAAGGCAACCAGTAAACCGTGGAGCGGATTCCTTACAGTACCCCCCCCTTCATGCGAGACCTCCGGGCGAACATGAGCACTCATAGAGTTGGAGGACCGGGAATTGTTGCTGAACCGTCTAGGATTGGGGTTAGAGTCGTACTCAAGAGACTCATGATTAGTCCTTAGTGTACCCCCACCCCCCGGTGAGAACTGTGGCCAGACAGGACCATCCATGGGCCTTGGGGACATTGAGTTGTTCCTAAAATTCTTTAGGTAGAAAGTGCATCCGTAAACGAGCAGTTCTTTGGTGAGTACAGTTCTAGGATATGAGATTGATGGAAGAAACATCCTTGGTACATGGCTCGCCTCGCAAAATGTCTTGGAAATCCAGGGCTGTGAAGAACCAGATAGTTCCAGAGCAGAAACGGTAGAAGAACCCCCACTGAAAGCCCAGTCTTTAATAAAGGAACGTGAATCTAGGATCAGCGGCCCTGATAGTTGATCGAATACACCAGGAGGAACTTTGTAACAGAAAAAGTCTTGGCTGACCACTGCATGTTGGAATTTGCGAGGAATTTTTCCTCTAGAAGGCTCCCAGGTAATGGTTAGTAAGGGTATAGGCTGGTTGGAAGCATCTCCCGGTATTGGTATGGAAGGTGACAAGGCAAGCAGTAAACCAGGCATAGGGACCGAAATCTTGGGATACGTACAGAGTATTTCCAACTGAGAGGAAATAACAGGGGCAACCAAAAATTCCGAGGGACAAAACCATGGTTTAGCAGGAGCAGAGAAGCAAACAACAGTAGAGCTCTCCAATACTGGGAAATCTTCATTGGGAGATAATATTGTCAGTGAATCAGGAATAGTCCTTGGGATCTTCAAATCAGTAGCTTGAGAAAAAGGCAGAGCCAGGGTAGTGGTGGGAGGGAAGCTAACATCAGAAGCTGAAGTCTGTACCTCAGTGACAGGGCCCTGAGAATCAACAAGCAGCAAGTATGAACTATGAAAACTCTTAATGACAGGCACCTTAGGAGTACAAGGAGTCTTTTCCGAAACTGCAATGACCCTAACCACAGGAGTATCTAACCTGACAAAAACATGAATTGGTGTGTTTTCTAGTGCAAAATCTCTGATCACAGGACTCCTAACCGATAGTGAGGGTGTCAGTGTTTGATTAGAGAAAAAATCAGATGTATTGATAAGTGACTTAGAAACAATTACCGAGGTTCTAGATTTGCTGGACATGTGAGAAAAAATACCCTTTAAGACAGGAGTTTTAATTTCTTCCCAGAGTAACCCCATGTTTGCTGGGGCATATTTAGACACAGTACTGAGGGACTGGGTTTCAGCAAAGGCAGGACAGCTAAATAGCTCAGATTTAAACCCCAGGACTTGTAATATATGCATGGTGACCTCAGACAGTACTAAGGGAGTGACCACAGATATGCTGATCCCTGGAGAATTAGCCTGGACAGAGAAATCAGGGGGACCCCCAATCAGGATACTCCTTGTAGGAAGAGCTTCAGAATCAGAAGGAGAATCATTACCTCTCCGAGTCTCAAAACTAGTAAGACACAATTCAGCGAAAAGGGAAACAGTGTGCAAGCTTTTTACTAATCTATATGAAAAAGCGTCACTTTTGGGAGAAAACCGTGCGTCAGCAAACATTCCTGGGAACATAATATGAACCCCAGGAGGGACATACAGACTACTGTATGCTTTTAACCCTAAGCTTAAAGAGGAGGAGAACTCAGACAGTACACGGGGGTTAATCATAACTGTACTGGTCTCTGAAGTAGGTATTTGGTAAGGAATGTCTGGGAAACCAGAAATTACTGCAGACTCCATAATGTGGGAACTATGCGCTGAAGCAGGGATCACCGCTATGTGGGCGACAGGCTGGTTCAGCGAAACACCTGGGAGAAGGAACTCTGCGACCAAGCTTAGGGAAAAACCTGACTCCTGAATACATTTATCGGGAACCAGAACTTCAGCCGAAGTCTCCGGAGACGAAACTGCGGAAACTTGAGCTGAAGCAGGGGATTTATAGCAAAGAATATCTAAGGACTCCGTACGGTTATGGGAATCCCTCAATGCAACCTCTGCTGTCTGACTTGTAGACTCATTCTCTGAGGCTAAAACGAAGGCATTAACTTGGAGGCAGCAAGAATTTACAGGGGTTAATGCAGACAATGCCTGAGAGTAAAACATAGGTAATCTTCTCTCTGTATTAGGAGAGACCAGGAATCTCTCCTCTGGAGCTAGGGGCGTGACCATGACTGACAGAGAACAGGGATTTACCAAAGGAAACTCAGAGAGCTGCCCCACAGGGGTTAATACAGAAATGACCCTGGGAACAGAATTTAGGGATTCTTTCTCTGACGGGGAAAGCGCACAGGACTGCCTAGCAGAGGTTAAAGCTGGAAAACCCTCAAGACCTGGAGTGACAGATTCGGAGTTAGAAATAGGGGAACTAAGGGACTTATTCTCTGATAGTAGAACCTTAGTGTTGGCTAGTGAAACATATGTATTCTCCAGGGGGACCTCACAGGACTGATCGGCAGGGGTTAACGTAAACATATCATTGATGTCAGGGAACCCGGCCATAGAATCAGGGCAAGGATCCGTGGTAGACCAGGGATACAGCCAAGCGGCAGCGAAGCTGGCGAGGGGAGGATCCTGTTCCTTTATGCAAATGTCCAATGTCATGGAAAGGATATGGAGTGTTTTTTGGGCATCAGCCAACATGAGGAGAGGGTCCTCTAGTGCTATATAAATGTCTAAAGACAAGGCCAGGGAAGAGAGTTCCTTTTGGGCGTCGTCCAATTCTAAAGGGTACACATTTTCCCAAGTTAAAGGGTAACCAGGAAAGCAAATACAAGCGGCCAGCGATTGTTTTAAGTCCCGGAGGCGGTAAACCTTCATCATGAGATCATTACGGCATTTGTTTTGCAAAGGGGTTAAACCTACAAACACAATCAGATCTTCAATCAGGGGTATTATCTCACATAGAAACTGGTATTCACACTGGGACTGGTTTACAGGCTGGGACAGGCTTTCAGACAGAAACTTACCAACCCTCACCACAGGGCGGTCTGAGTTTGTGTGGCCGAGCATACTGTCAGGGCTCTGCTCGCCACAAACCAGGGTCGGACCGCGAGGCTGAGGTGGGGTTGTAAAAGCACCGACCTGAGACCGCGCAGGCTGATCCGGATTGCGCAGTTCATTGTCATATATCGCAGGATCAGGATAGGAGAAGACAGCGTCGTCGTTGTACAAGCCAGGGTCAGGACAGGAGACATCAGGATAAACATTGTTCAAGCAATAGTTCGGCAACATGTAGTCAGGGGAGCCCCGCTTCAGCTTAGGAGCGCGGGGTTGGCCTCTGCGCGTGCGACGACCATGGCCCATGGTGCTGGTCACAGGAGATGGTAATCAGACCAGCGTAGCACACCGCCTAGCTGCACGGGTAAACCAGTGCACAGCGCAAGAGTCCTGAGCGGACTGGGGAATCCTCTGTTTCAGCGCAGGAACCAGGACACGGCCTCTCTAGATTAAGGAAAGAGTAGGCCCCAGGAACCAGGAAGCTGGAGATACACAGGGAAACCTCCGCTTCAGAGCAGGAATCCAGGAGACTGAAGAAAGCAGGGACGAAACATCCGCTTCAGTGCAGGAATCCAGGAGGCTGAAGGAAGCAGGGACGAAACATCCGCTTCAGTGCAGGGATCCAGGAGACTGAAGAACGCAGGGATGAAACATCCGCTTCAGTGCAGGAATCCTGGAGGCTGAAGGACGCAGGGATGAAACCTCTGCTTCAGCACAGGAGAACAGGGAGCTGAAGGACGCAGGACGGAACCTCCGTATCAGCATAGGAGAACAAGCGGCTTGAAGGGAACTGAAGGACGCAGGGCAGAACCTGGTATCAGCATAGGAGAACAAGCGGCTTGAAGGAAGCTGAAGGACGCAGGGCGGAACCTGGTATCAGCATAGGAGAACAAGCGAGAGCTTGTGGCAGAACAGGTAGTGACATCCAGTTAGGACTATGCTCGGCAGGGAGCATTATGGGAAGACAGTACTTAAAGGCCAGCGGGCCAATCCCCGGCGGGGGTGTGAAGGTACTGCTCCTAATGAGTGAATGCAAGTATAGGTTGCAGTGAAAGGCTGCACAGCTGCAGTAGATACCAGAGGGAGTGTGTATTGCTTTGGTGAGTGAATCCAGGCTGCAGCAAACCTCAGGAGAGCTGTTCCAGAACTGCACCGGTCTGCAAGGTAAGGCAACCAGTAAACCGTGGAGCGGATTCCTTACAGGCACCAATAACCCTGGTGTCCTGTCCCAGCAATTCCCACCCAAATGTGAGGTAGCGCTACCCCCTGTGGATGTAGGTGCACGTTGGGTACCTGTCTGGGTACTCCAGTACCCAGGTGCTACTTGTAGCAATGGGTTGGAGCAGGTCCCACATAGCAGGGCCTCCAACACAAAAACCCCTCTCTCCTAAGGGTCCTGGTCTTCCTCGGGAGGTTAGCTCCAGCTGGAGGGTCTCACCTGAATGTTCTGGCGTACTGGGGCATGATCCCAGGTCGCAGAGCACCGCGTGACCGTCCTGTCACCAGTGCAGAAATATCAGTAAGGGGAAGAGTCCTTATCTGGAGCCTTCCCTGCAACACTCTTCTACTATGGCTCAGAGACTAACTTTGGCCTAGGGGGCAAGATCTAGGCCTAGACCAGGAAGCACTGCTCCCTGGACACTACATTTTTGCCTCCTCCATCCAGACTGACGTGTGTGCTCCCTGCACACGGAGGATATCCTATTTTCCCCCTTAGTTCCTCGGCTGCATTTGCGGAGTCATCCTAAAATGGCCGCCAATTCTGGGGATTGTAGTCTCTATGGGATTTTTAAGCCATTTAAAGATGGCTGCTGCTCCTGTCACAACTGCGCATTTTTGGGAGACTGAATTGGCCACCGCCACCTCTCCCCACTCACATGGTGCTCCCGTGGGCAACCAAGCAGTTACCCCTCACCATAGGTAAGGAGTGGGACTCTGCTATATCCTCGCCCTGGTGGAGAATTAAATGACCCCGCTTGAGAACACATACATACTCTTATATAATGGAAAATGCATATTATACACAAAACTTAACTTTGTACAATATACCTTTAAACAAAATTGAATATTTTCGTGACCATGGTCATGATAGAGGCAAACCGGCTCTGAGACAGTTGCTGAGACACCTAGTGAGGTGCCCCTAATTAATAATACGGCATTCTCATTGGAGGGAATCTCACTCTTTGACTCTGACGAGTCTCTTCTTCAAAGTCTTTTTGGAGGGAGAGGCTACCATCAGCTTGAGGCCCTGGCCCTCTCAAATGGTGTGATTTGAGCCATATAGTCTCTAGTGTGAATGAAACTCAGACTCCTTGGGTCAAGTGGTCAGCTTGTTGAAGCTGCTGGGGAGGGTACATGGAGGTCAGGCCCATTACCCGCTACTTCTTCTGGTGGTGCCAACCAGTCTCCATTTGTGGTGGCAGAGGTTCCTTCCAAAGGATCCTGATTATTTTCCGTTACAGCATTCGGGATTTCGCTGGACTCCTCCTGTTCACTTTCCGGCACTATTGAGGATGGTTCAGGTTCACTTTCCCCCACTTGAGGAATAGGTAGTGATAGGGGATAACCTGGTAGAGAAGGCCACGGTCCATGCGAAACTTGTCCCATTCCCTCATGATGACGACGACCATGTTGGCGGGAGCATGCTTCACTAAGGAAGGGTTGTTTCCATGGATAGCCCGACGTATGGCTTTGGCCAATGGGTCTTGCATCTGGTATATTACTAATTCCTTCCTCCTCTCCCCTTTGGATGATTCCAGGGATGTCTTAGGAACCTTAAACTGCAAGATGACCTCTATTCTTCGTTTTGCCTGGGGATGGCCGTGCACTTCCCACTAATGCTGGTCGGGGACTGAAATCCTGAAATCCACGGCTGCATATGCGGAGCCATCCGCGCTATTCCCACAAAGCATTCTGGGGATTGTAGTCTCTCTATGTGCTTTTGAAGCCATTTAAAGATGGCCACCAGTAAAAAAATCATTTTTTTTAGTGGTACAACATTGGTGACTTCCACCATAAAAATAACCCATTTGGTGACGTATAATACTGCTTTTTGTTCCTTACCTGACTCTAGGTCGAGTCAGTATTTTTTTATTTGCCATCAAGTTCAATGTTTATTTCTATGAATTCTTTTTGGGGAGGATTGAAGTAATAAAATCTACCATAGTGAGCGCTCGCTGTTTGAAATTCTTGTTTTCCCTTATTTGAAGGAACAGGGTATTGTACAAATATAGTGTTACTTAAATAAATATATATCCCAATTTTATGGATAATGACAAAATACAACTGTAAAGAAGTAGTTGCATTTCCGTAATAGAACTGTAAAGAAGTATATTAGTTGCATTTTTTTTCTGAATAGAAAGGTTAATGTATGTTCTGGATGGAAACTATATGGATATTTTAACTGAATGAAATTCTGTTTCTTCTGCAATGTCTACAAGATGTTTCCCTCTGAATAAAATACTGTAATTTGCATAAAACATCTGGCATGTCTGAGACAGAGCATGGGAAATCTACACTACACAGGTTTGTGTCCTTGGAAGAAATCAACAGCTTCATGTGTCATTGCTAAATTTGTCACCTGCAGCCGCACAAATCTAAGATGAACTAATTTAAATCATGCTAGAGATCGGTGTGTTGTCAGTTACTTGGTTCATGTATGCAGATAGATCCCCTTTTGGGATCTGATACTATTTCTAAATGTAACTAAAAGGTCTACAACAAAGGTTAATTTCTTATTAGGCTAATGCACACCTGTTTTATTGTTGAGAAAGTGAGTTAAAGTCATTCCCTGTGCGGTATATTGAAAGTTTCACTACATCGTCTATAAATAAAGTATTTTAATAGTGAAGAAATATGATTCCCAATTCAATTTCATGCTATATTATTTATTTAAAGATTTCAAAATGACTGTTTATATTTGCAGTGCTTTACAAACCAGAAATAAAACACTATAGATTTCAGATTAAACCCATATCTATGAAGGACAATATCCCATATGTAAATATACAAATATGTGCTCTTTTACAGTACTGTACATTTTCTTTCACCTCAACTTCTAAAAATATCCAAGTACTTTTATCACTCAGCTGTTTCACAACCTCTTTTCCCCCACAAAATTAATTGTAATTTTATTGAGAAAAAAAAATGATTTCATTAAATGTTTTTTAAGGTAGCTGATTTTGATAACTATTCTTAGATATTGATTTTTTTGTAGATTCTCCAATAATTTGCAATTGCCATGAATGATTTGCATATCATTATTTCCACATCTGTATGAGGAAATTTATTTGGATTAACCTTTCTCTCCTTAATTTAACGACTACTTTCTTTCATTTAAATCCAAAATACAATATAATGCATTGTTAGGTAGGTACTATAGTTTTAATGCATTTAAATGTCACTTTCACAGAGCATGGAAAATTGTTCTTTTAAATAATGATTAAAATACGTTGTTGTTAAAATTGAAAAAAAACACTCTTGTCCATGTCTACCTTCAGATAACGTGCAATGAACGTCTTCATTGTTGTGTTCCTTAAAAGACTGTAATTAGATTGTCATGCACAAGCTGTAAAGTATAGTGTATCCTTATCTAAGATAAATGTAATATTCTCATCCCACTATCTTAAAAAAGTAGATAATGTAATCAGTAAATGTTGTTCAACAGCAATGGAATATCACTACCTTAACATTCTGTAACCCACTGAAAGGGATTATCAGTAATAATTTGGCAAGATTATTATGGCTCCTTTGCATAATGTATAAACTTTTGCCTCTTCTTCAAAAGAAAAAGTAGGTCACTAATAATTAATTAAATGTACTATAATAGTTAAATTAGGTAATATATATTAATGTGTTCAAAAAATTAAGGTCTTTTGTTTAAATTGTGTGAAATATTAACGGATAAGGTTCCTATAAATTAACTTTACTCAATTGAAACGAATTGACTGATATGCTAACTGTATATCTGTATACTAACGGAGTGAGACACAGATATTGGCAGAAGGTTAAACATTTTCAAATAAATAAATGTGTATATATTTATTTATTAACTAAAATATATATATAAAAAGCTCGCACAAATAAAAGCATTTCGTTAGCCACAGAACGGTATCATCTATTATTTTTTTTATTATATATATATATATATTTGATTATATATATATATAGCAACTGTAAATATTCCTGTATATTCATTTGCAGTGTTCGACAAATCACCCAAAAATCTACTCGCCCACCCAAAAAATCTACTCGCCACCTAATCCCGCCCCCAACCCCACCCCCAACCCGCCCCTAGTCAAGCCCCCAACCCCGCTTTAAAATAAAATACATTTAATAAATTCCTAGTCAGAACAACATTCGTTTTTGACATAAATTTATTTATTGTATTACATTATACTACAATTAGTCCTTGTTACGTGTGACAGAGAGGAGAGAGAGAGAGAGAGAGAGAGAGAGAGAGAGAGAGAGAGAGAGAGAGAGAGAGAGAG
>NC_134484.1:342140304-342171549 GCF_040206685.1 Ascaphus truei
CCGCGGGTGTGTGTTCAGGAGGCAGAGGGGGCCGCGGGTGTGTGTTCGGGAGGCAGAGGGACCATGGGGGTGAGTGCAGGGGGCATGGAGAGGCCGCAGGATGGAGGCAGAGGGGCCGCGGGGGTGAGTGCAGGGGGCATGGAGAGGCAGCAGGACGGAGGCAGAGGGGCTGCGGGGGTGAGTGCAGGGGGCATGGAGAGGCAGCAGGACGGAGGCAGAAGGGCCACTGGGGTGAGTGCAGGGGGCATGGAGAAGCAGCAGGACGGAGGCAGAGGGGCCGAGGGGATGAGTGCAGGGGGCATGGAGAGGCAGCAGGACGGAGGCAGAGGGGCTGCAGGTGTGAGTGCAGAGGGCATGGAGAGGCAGCAGGACGGAGGCATAGGGGCTGCGGGGGTGAGTGCAGGGGGCATGGAGAGGCAGCAGGACGGAGGCAGAGGATACTTACCGTGTCCAACGATCTGGAAAAAGAATGGATGTGTTATGGATTACAGGTACTTTCTGGCATATAACGCATAATGAATACAGGTCACAGGTACATATATACGTAGTATCATAGTAAGGCCTAGTATAGCTTAGAGTATATTGTTAAATTCCTGGTTTTCTTGTCTTAGAAATAATAGCTTGTTTTGCTCAGAAGTGGCAGGATATTAGGACAGGTTACAAAGACATAAAAGGGGAACTTATAACGGTAAACACGCCGTGGTTTGAACAGTAACTTATGAAATCCAAGGTTACTAAATACAAGTCCTAAGATCGTAAACATCATACGTCACAAACCACAGAGTATGGACACATGACACGTGACACACGTACGCAGTAACTAATACACTCTATATTAGGTTGGCCCGACTCCATGTTAGATGAGAGAGAGAGAGAGAAAGAGAACCGAACTTAAGTGTGAAGTCACACAGATGAGACTGGGACTGGCTGGCCTGACGTAATATCTTTTGGTTTGTGAGTATTGACAATGCATATCTAGTTATAATCTCTGCATAGTTAGGAATGGATTGGTAACATACTGTAACTGTTAGCCATTGGCTTATAAGAAGCTTGTTCTGATATTTCTGATATTTCTGAATATTGTTGTAATACAATAAAGGATAAACCTTTTCTTATACAAACTCTGAGTACCCTTTCTTTATAAATAATAATCTCACGATACCCTCCATATATCATAATATGTGAGGGTGTGGCCGAGGCTTTTTCAAGTGCAACATTCTTGGTTTGTGTTCTCTGCTTAGAGCAGGATATAACTCACCATAAGGCGACACTTGATAAAGAGAGGTAGGTGATTTGAACCCAGATTATGGCGCTCCAACGTGGTTAATTACTCATGAGTTGTATAATAAATCTGACGTTACCCATTTAATCTTGAAAGTACACGTGTATGCTATTTCCTCTTTATAAAAGAGAAGGTACAATTTTCATTATATATATATATATATAGTATATCATGGCTGTTACGGATTTTGCACGAGTTGCAGATCTGAATGTTTTAATGAGGAATCAGTATCAGAGAAATCTGATTGACGGTGAAACTCTGGCATTTGAAATTCAATTTGGCCCGTGGGGACCTGGGGCAAGATACTGCTATCTAACAATAGACACCACAACTGATCCAAACACATATCAGTACGTACAACAGGCATATGATCCGTTAATACACACGATCATTAATTTGACACATAATGCAGCGACTGTCATTTTGGGACAACAGCCTGTGATTGCTACAGGCGTGGACAGACATGGTCCTATTAATTCTGGTGCGAAATATGGGGAGAATCGCACACACTTATTTACACCAATTACATTACCTGAGTTTATCCTAGAGACGAGCAGTGGGACAGAAGAGGTAATTTTCAAAGAGATAATAGAAGTTTTCAGACTCCTACACAGAGACAAAACACTCCTACACCACAGACTACACAACAAAATACACGCTTTGAACAGCAAGCTCGTAATGAGGGTGCAGTGTCCAGATATAATCTGAGACAATACATTAAAACTCCTGACAGATATGGGCAAGGCAAGGCTAGCGAAATTAAATTTCGTGACAAGCGTACAGGTTTTGCTACGCAGACTTCAGGATTAACGAACAGCCAACGTGAGGTTAAACAGGCTGCAGCAGCGACGACACCGGCGAGCACAGAGAAATTTGTTGGGAAGATAACTCACCTCCCTACAGACTTCCTCTTTGAGGAATGACAAACTTAACGTTAAACATTCACTACAAGGGAAAAGATTACACTGGCCTATTAGATACACAAGCCGACATATCCCTTGTAAGAACTGATATTTTAATAGATGAAAATTATGTACACGACATCACGATACAAACAATTGAGGGAAATGGCACTTATCCTTCATATTATTTAGACTTAAAAATTAATGACAGGCGAGTTTCTATTGAATTAGTTGAACATGACAGATTAGGTTGTGACTTTCTTATAGCATACAAAGATGTGGCTTCCTTCTTTACAATAAAAGAGGAAGTTACAGAAAACCGCAAGCATACGGAATTGACTGTGAAATTTGACTTGGAAAAAATTATCACAGATCAATGCAATGAAAGTGCTTTTAATGATAAAACAAAATTATATAATTGGTTAATGACACACAAATATATTTTTCAACAATGGGAAAATCAGGTCGGATTTAGAAAACAAATAGTACATAATATTAATACATGTTCTACACTACCAAAGAAACAGGCACAATATAAAATTAATCATGCCGCCTTACCAAGCATACAAATTGTAATCAATGATTTACTTAAACAAGGAGTACTGCTTGAACAGTATAGCCAAATGAATACTGCAGTATATCCAGTGCCTAAAAAAGATGGTTCATGGCGAATGGTGTTAGATTATAGGGAAGTGAACAGAGTCACACCTTCAGTGGCAGCACAGAACACACATTCACCTTCAATCTTAAGCGGATTACAGCGTAAACGCTTTAAAACTACGTTTGACTTAAGCAATGGGTATTTTAGCCACCCAATCACGCCTGAGAGTTATTGGCTAACCGCATTTACCTGGCAAGGTAAACAATTGGTTTTTACACGCTTACCACAAGGTTTTGTAAATAGTCCAGCTTTATTCACTGCAGACGTAGTCTCACTATTGTCTAAATTTGCTAATACAGAAATTTATGTTGATGACGTGTACCTATCACATGACACAGAAGAAGAGCATTTTAAAGCTATGACAGAAGTGTTAATTACATTGACAGAAGCAGGTTACCTTGTTTCCCTAAAGAAATCTCAGCTTGCAAGAGAAACTGTGACATTTTTAGGCTTTGAAATAGCTGAAAATGGCAGAGGCCTCTCTACTAATTACAGAGAAAAAGTTTCCAACATCAGTGTTCCAAAATCACTAAAACAGTTAAGAAGCATTATTGGGTTACTGAATTTTTCAATGACGTTTATCCCAGATTTTAATGTACTGATTGAACCATTACATCACGCAACATCACGCGAGATTAAGTCAGAGCAGACTAGACCGAAAACACCTTTTAAATGGTTAACAGTTGAGGTTGAGGCATTGCGAAAGTTATTAGCAGCAGTTAATGATGCTTCCTACTTAGCGCAGCGCGACCCGACAAAACCATTGTCAGCTTATGTCAACATTTCACCACTGGCTGCATACATTAGAATTTACAATGCTATGGAGACAGTACCAATTACATTATTATCTTATGTATTTACAAACACAGAGAAGAGATATTTGTCGCTTGAAAAACTATTATCAGCGATTACACTCACAGTGCTAAAATCACGTGATTTGGCACAGGGACAGGATATCTATATATACACTTCAGTAGCTTCACTAGCAACATTGCAGAAACAGACCATTCCGGATAGGAAGGCGTTAAGAAGTCGCTGGTTAAAATGGTATACCATTATAGAAGATCCCCAAATACATTTTGTGCATGATAAAACTTTAACTACATTAGATGACCTCCCATCACCCTTTGAAGGGGTAACATGGGAAAATCAAACACACCCAGATTATGGCTTTTACACATGCATTTTCTACACAGATGGTTCAGCTGTAGACTCCAGCAAAGAAGGAGTGAATAAATCTGCAGGTTCAGGAATTGCAAAATATGATGCACATATGAATTTGATTCATAGTTGGCAATTACCTGTTGGAGATCACTCTGCACAGTTTGCAGAGATTCATGCATTAGCTTTTGCTATGAAAGAAGCGCTTACAGTTAAGGGACATGTACTTATAGTTACAGATTCCGCTTATTTAGCACGTTCAGCACTGCAGGACCTACCAATTTGGAGATCAAATGGATTTTTAAATGCCAAAAGGAAGCCACTAACGCATATAGCTAAGTGGAAGGCCATTGCGGCCTATCTTGATCAAAAGCCTGATATTGAAATTGTACACGAGCCAGCGCACAGAACGCTTGGTTCATCGGTTCATACTATGGGTAACCAGTTTGCAGATAGTCTCGCGCAAACTGTAAGTCAGAAATTTGCCGTTAACAAAGTGTTAACAAGGGCACAGTCAAAGTCAGCCAGTCTCGATGCAGAGTTGTATGCTTGTCTGGATACCACCAGGCCTAATCCACCTGGGTATCCTAAGAAATACTCATTTAAACAAGTCAACAATAATTGCATGGTTGTAATTGATGCTAATGAATTCATTGTTCCCCCTGTAGCAAGCAGAATGCAGATCGCTACGCAAGCACACGACAGTGTGGGACACCCTCACCTAGGGAGAGAAAATGTTTTGTTGACACTGAAACACAAATACTGGTGGCCGAACATGAGGAAAACAGTTAAGACAGTTCTAAGCAACTGTAAACCATGTCGGTTGGTGAACGCTCCTAATCATCAGACCCCACCATTTATTATTAATGCAATACCGAACAAACCGTTTGATTTAATATATTTGGACCATATTGGACCTTTGCCAGCATCACATTCCTACAAACATGTTTTGGTTTGTGTTGATGCTTGTACAAGGTTTACGTGGTTATACCCCGTTCGTGGTACGACATCTAGCTCTACGCTTAAATGTCTCAACACCTTAGTAAGTGTGGCTAAGCCCAAGGCCTTTCATTCCGATGGTGGACCTGCTTTCACAGCGGCAGAAACCAAGGAATGGGCCGCAACATTAGGTGTTGATTGGGCCTTCAGCTCGCCGTCATATTCTGGAAATCGCTGGAATCTTTGCACGTAAAAATTACGAGGTAAAACGACTTTTAACCAAAATGCTATCTAATCGTCCTACACAGTGGTATCCACTCTTAGTTACGGTTCAAATTGGCCTAAATAATATTCCTAACTCAGTAACTGGTAAAACACCCCATGAACTGTTATATGGTACTCCTATGAATACACCGTTTACTAATGATTCTATTTCTGTCCCAGGGAGACTTGAACAAATATTAATTTTACAGGAATTGAGGGATTCTTTTTCCCATACAGCCCACACACCACGTAATCCTGCAGCTTGGACGCCGCAGATTGGACATTCGGTCCAGGAGAGGGTTGCTAAGGTAAAGCCGTTGCGGCCTAAGTGGAAGAAACCTACCACGATACTTAAAAAGATAAATGAAAGAACCTTTATCATCCAAGATACAAAAGGAAAAGAAAGAAAAGTGAGTATCGATAATCTTAAGCCTACAGCACATTGCAGTAATGTCACTGTTCAAGATGGAGGAGACACCGTATCTGCGACAGACTTCGATCGAGCTACAGCCTCTCGAAGCACAGATTGCAAGACAACAGGATGTGGAAAATAATCACGCAGGTGAGGTCCTACAAGCTGAAGCTGACTTCCCTGACAGTGACCAAAGACATATATATGTGTTACCTGCCATACCGGATCAACGCAACATTTACCAGAAGGCCTATCAAACAGTGGCTAAGGTGATCACAAAGAAAAGACTGTTAAAGACTATTTTGTGTTTCTTAATCTGTTTTGCCTTTCTAGCAATATCAGCCAGCGTTATTTTCAGGTTACAATGGCATTTTTGTGACTCAGCAAGAAGGAGAGATCATCGACTGGAAACGTACAGCAGCACACGGTATTACCACACCAGACTCCGGCATCGTGAAACGAGGACTACATTACGATTTGAAACCGGTGGACATACAGTCGGTGGGTATACCTCAAGGTGTGTATTGGAAGCCGTTTCCTAAACCTATCATCCAGAAACGAAAGACTTTGGGGATTTCACAGGTTGTGCTGTTTGATTCTACTGTGCTAGCTAAAGAAGCTGGTATAACTACGCCAGAAGGAAGGAAGCTGGTGACACAACATCTGAATGCACAGATGCAACATCTGCAATCTACAAGCCTGAAATATGATTTACCCCTTCATGACCATTGGAAGCAGCAAAGCTACCGTGAACAACGTTGTCATGCTGAATTTGGACATTGTTATTTCATTGACTTTCAAGGAACACGTAAATGGCCAACGAAGGAGCTGAAAGCTGATCATTACCCTCGGCCTGGTGTGACCATGGACAATATAAGGTATAAGCAATACCCTATTTTCTATCTGAATACAGGTCAAATTACTCAGAACGGATTCGTTCCCAATGGACAGACTGATCCAAGAGTGGCATTCTGGGAAGGTGCTGAAGAAGAAGAGTACAGAATACCTGGGGGGGTAAGACCGTATATATCTGCTGTTTTTTGTACTGACAGTATTTACTCAGGATGGTGGAACTCATCAATAACCGCTGAGGACCTGTTACACAAACTTCAAGATGTGATGGAAGATGCTAAAACTGGACAGCTAAAGACAGCAGCACTTCCGAAAGAATGGAATACAAAAGGTGATGGTATGTTGTTTCGTGAACCTACAGCATGGGACACTTGCACTCAACCACGCTTTGCTACATTTACCAATACGACATACTACAGCCATTCATGTAAAGGTTTCAAGAATGCGTGTGGTATCACATTGGAGAAATTGATTAATGAAGGAATCTGTGATAAGGACACTACAGTATTCAAGTACGGTTGTAAACCGTGTTCCTTTTATTACAATCTCACGCAAGGCTATTTTAACTGGCAACCGAAAATGATTGATCAAGGATTTTTACATTTTTCTGGGTTACGAGGTTTTTGGTGTGTGGAGCGAATAGTGATTATGAAACCTAATTACAAAGTCTACTCCCTGTTCCAGAAATGTCTCAATGATAGTTTGCATATGAATGTTGACACGGTAATCAGGGCAATGAGCGATTTGATGAATGTTCAAATAGCTCCAGATGATAAACCCTGTGAGTATGACACGTGCACCACACGTAATATTGTTAACATGCCCTACTCAGAGGCAATGTGGGGTACGAATGCAACGATTAATGCCATAGTGTATTATGAAAATGACACAGAGTTCATGAATGAATGTAAAGTTTCAAGTAAAACATCTGCAAGAAAATTGCTTACTAACGATGATATTCTTATAACCACAGGACACCTGCTGAGTGATTCTGTTTCTGTTATAAGTCAAATCTCTGACTCAAATGATGAAGAATTAAGGAGAGGTATTTTGGTGTTAAGAGATCACATGATAAAATTTGCTTCCTACACAATTTCAGATATAACAGTGTTATCTGAAGAAATTAAAGCTTTGGTTATTCTTAATCACATTACTTCTATCAGGTTAACATTGCAAAGTAAAAAGGTTGACATATCACTTTTAAATCTCACTTTAATCACACAGACTCTCAATTTAAGTCCGAAAGAATCTGAAATCCTGGCATATGTTTCACAAACCACAGTTTATGACATACGAGAAAGAAACCACAGACGGGTTCATAACCCTGATGACTCATTATGGGAAGTTTTTATATACTATGAATTATTTATTCCAGGAGACGTGTATACAACAAATTGGGAACTGCTTAATTTTGGACACATAACACACACAGGTTCTTATTTCGCAAGGATGCAGGTTGCGCAACCATTTCAATACATGTCTGTGAAATGTGATCGTAAATTTTTCATCAGCACTATAAGATGTGTTGATAGAGGTTACTTGATTTGTGATGACATTATACAGCACATGCCTTGCAATGATCAAATGCAAGGTAGCAACTGCCCGATAACTGTAATGCCTATTCAAACCCCTTTTACATTAATTCACAGCCTAGATAATGGGAGTTACATAGTGTTATCTACAGAAAAGGATTGCGATATTCCTCCTTTTCAGGCATCACTTGTCACGGTTAATGGGAGTATACAGTGTTATGGTACTACACTTATTCCACCTCTGTTACATCAGAAATTCACATCTGGAGTACATTTCCAGGTACCAGCTATCACACTGATCCTTCCTCACATGACAGCCTATTTGGCACATTTAAAGAAGATGAAGGTTACTATAGGGTTCACACATGATATAGTACATACCCTTTTACAGAGAGTTCACAGTGAATTACTACGTGTTGATTTGCACCCAGGTGATTTTCCCCAGTGGTTAACTACACTAGGTGAGTCATTGAAAACTTTTTGGCCAATGACAGGTAATTTTTTGACAAAGATAGGCACTAGCCTACAATCTACTGGTAAAAGTATCTTTAGTGGACTGGGAAATGCGTTTGGAATCCTAGGTTATTTAAAACCAATATTGTTTTTTATTTTAGGGATAATAATCCTTGTTATTTTGCTTCGTATTTTCTCATTTCTTCCGAAGATGAAGATGAAGAGGCGTTCAGCTTAATCACATTTTGCTTTATAGCATATATTCTTATATTTTTACCTAGATACTAATATACTGTTTTAAGCACACAGGTCAAATCTAACCTGCTGCAGTATGCTTTGTTGCAAGGACACAGACGAAAAGAAAGATACTTCACAAATCTTGCGTCTACCACGTTCCTATCAGACCTCCATGAGGATGTACTTAGATGAACTGGTTTTGCCAAATCGGAAACCCCGCAAAGTGCATGCAGTTCACGATACGATGAGAGACTTTATGTATCAGGACTCTCTTGCTTCCTCTGGACCGTTTTCTGTTTTAACACCTAATGGGACATTGCTACCGCGTAGCTTGCTAATGTTATGTAATTTTTGGCAAGTGAAATCTTTGCTGTCTCTTGGTGATCAACCCAACTTCAAGTGTAGAGACATTCACCGTCAAATATTTCAAATGTCTTTTTATACAATTGAAGAAGGTCATATTAGTATTGTCAGCCACGGGTCATATAATTGTACCACTTTGTTTGCATGTTCAGGTAATAAACATCAACATTGTTTTGGTGCCCGTTGGAATACTACGCTCTTGAGTGTGTATGAAAGTCAACATCAACCCGCTTTACAATTGGGTGATTTTTACAAATTGATACCTTCCCATCGTGGAATAACTTGTGCACATATGCGCAGTTGTGGGTGTTTTGGCGATCAGTCACATACTCCTATGAGTTCAAGCTCATCAACATCAGAGAGCTGTGACACTGTCTTCCAATAGTACACATAATGAATATTTTCTGCTTTGATAGTTTTTCTTGCATTTGCAAAAATATGATAATTATGTGTAGGAGAGGGTGTTATGGATTACAGGTACTTTCTGGCATATAACGCATAATGAATACAGGTCACAGGTACATATATACGTAGTATCATAGTAAGGCCTAGTATAGCTTAGAGTATATTGTTAAATTCCTGGTTTTCTTGTCTTAGAAATAATAGCTTGTTTTGCTCAGAAGTGGCAGGATATTAGGACAGGTTACAAAGACATAAAAGGGGAACTTATAACGGTAAACACGCCGTGGTTTGAACAGTAACTTATGAAATCCAAGGTTACTAAATACAAGTCCTAAGATCGTAAACATCATACGTCACAAACCACAGAGTATGGACACATGACACGTGACACACGTACGCAGTAACTAATACACTCTATATTAGGTTGGCCCGACTCCATGTTAGATGAGAGAGAGAGAGAGAAAGAGAACCGAACTTAAGTGTGAAGTCACACAGATGAGACTGGGACTGGCTGGCCTGACGTAATATCTTTTGGTTTGTGAGTATTGACAATGCATATCTAGTTATAATCTCTGCATAGTTAGGAATGGATTGGTAACATACTGTAACTGTTAGCCATTGGCTTATAAGAAGCTTGTTCTGATATTTCTGATATTTCTGAATATTGTTGTAATACAATAAAGGATAAACCTTTTCTTATACAAACTCTGAGTACCCTTTCTTTATAAATAATAATCTCACGATACCCTCCATATATCATAATATGTGAGGGTGTGGCCGAGGCTTTTTCAAGTGCAACATTCTTGGTTTGTGTTCTCTGCTTAGAGCAGGATATAACTCACCATAAGGCGACACTTGATAAAGAGAGGTAGGTGATTTGAACCCAGATTAGATGCTCATTGGGGCGGGCTCATATAGAGCCTGGCCACGCGCCCACAAAGCCTGGGAGCGCGCGCCAATCAGCTGTCAGGCAGGGGGAGTTTTTTATTTATTTATTTTTTCAGCGCGAGCAGGGAAAATTTAAAAAAACAAACACGTGTGCTGCTTGGGCCAATATTTACTCGCCTGGAGGTTAAATCCACCAGTCCCGGGCGTGTAAATGTATAGGATTGTCGAACACTGTTCATTTGCATGTCTTAGACAGGTCTGCAACCCTGTCTTTCCCCATTATCACCCAGCACACAGCACTTCCACTGCAGCAAGGGATTCTGGGAAATGACATGCAAATGAGCACACAGTGCCACCTTTTATCTCAAGCTCACATTACATGAGCAACCCTTAGCCAATGCATGCTGCTTTAGACACAGCTTTTAAGCAAGGGCTTGGGAGATGCAAAGCCTGTAAACCCACTCACAGACATGTTTCAACCTTGATGGGTATCATCAGTCTGAGGTTGGTTGCTGGTAATTGCTCAAATGAGATAAGAGTCGGTAATCACCACACTTATTAAGGTTATGGTGGGTAAAAAAAATGACAAAAACCCTCCACAGTAAAGCATAAAGCAGAAAAGCTGTGTCTAAAGTAGCATGCATTGGCTAAGGCCTCGGTCCCGCTGCGCTCGGTGGCGCGGGCGGCCACACGCGAGTTCCCCACCTGCAGGGGAATCCTGCGGAGCCGGTCCCGGTCCCCTCTGGCTGCACAGCTTACTACACGCTGTGGCGCGTCAGCCGCTATGGGATACAAGAGAATGGTGTTCCCTAGCGTTGACGCGTCACGTGGTGTGGCTGTGAGCCAATGGGGATTGGAGGCTTTGGGAGGAGGAGAGGCTTCGGGGAGCGGGGAGGAGTGTGGAATGAAAGCAGCGTGAGTGCCTGTCTGTGTGTATGTGTGTGTGCCTGTCTGTGTGTATGTCTGAGTGCGTGCGTGCGTGCGTGCCTGTCTGTCTGTGTGTGTGTGTGTCTGAGTGCGTGAGTGCCTGCCTCTGTCTGTGTGTGTGTCTGAGTGCCTGTCTGTGTGTGTGTCTGAGTGCCTGTCTGTGTGTGTGTCTGAGTGCGTGCGTGCCTGTCTGTGTGTGTGTGTATGTGTGTGCCTGAGTGCGTGAGTGCCTGCCTCTGTCTGTGTGTGTGTGTGTATGTATGTGTGTGCCTGAGTGCGTGAGTGCCTGCCTCTGTGTGTGTGTGTGTGTGTGTGTTGCTTTACTTACCCGAGCCGTGGAGGGAGGGGGGGAGAGTAGCGGGTCCCTCCGCTCAAGCCACGCCCCCACTCCCGCTCAAACCTCACACTCCCGCCCACCTCCCGCTCCCGCTCCCGCTCCCTACAGACTGCATATCGTAGTCTGTGTATGTCAGCGCCCCGCCTGTCTGCTGTGTGGGCGCGCTGACTCTGGGAGCGGGGCCTTAGCCCAAGGGTTGCTCATGTAATTTGAGCTTGAGACAGTTGCTTTATGCTTTACTGTGGAGGGTTTTTGTCACTTTTTTTACCCACCATAACCTTAATAAGTGTGGTGATTACCGACTCTTATCTCATTTGAGCAAATGCCAGCAACCAACCTCACACTGATGATCCCCATCAAGGTTGAAACATGTCTGTGAGTGGGTTTACTGGCTTTGCATACTCCCAAAAGCCCTTGCTTAAAAGCTGTGTCTAAAGCAGCATGCATTGGCTAAGGGTTGCTCATGTAATGTGAGCTTGAGATAAAAGGTGGCACTGTGTGCTCATTTGCATGTCATTTCCCAGAATCCCTTGCTGCAGTGGAAGTGCTGTGTGCTGGGTGATAATGGTGAAAGACAGGGTTGCAGACCTGTCTAAGACATGCAAATGAATATACAGGAATATTTACAGTTGCTTTATGCTTTACTGTGGAGGGTTTTTGTCACTTTTTTACCCACCATAACCTTAATATATATATATATATATATATATATATATATATATATATATATATATAAAATAGGTCAGGTAGGGTTCTTTTTATATACACTAACATTTTTTATGAAAAAAATCACTTCTTGCCGTCTCTAAAAAATGTCTTGTCGTTAGTTGCAGTGACCAGAATCACTGTGGGAAATTGTCTGTCTGTTTTGAAATAAAAGATAATGCAATGTTAAATGCAATGTTAAATCACGTGCCAGTGGAGGAAATCAAAACTATCAACAGGCAACCCCTACTTCAGAAATTCAGAATAACTCATATCTTCTAGCAGATGCACTTCATGCTTAAGGAGAGGATTAAAGCCCCATTCAATAATAATTGGGAAATATTACAAGGTGATGATGAACGTTGGACATGTTAATCAATTGTCATGCAGAGTAGTTAATAAAAAGAACTATAATTCAGCCCTACAGCCTAAGCAAAAACTTCTTACAGTAACTGAGGATCTAAAATTAATACAGATTTCAAATGACAAGAAGACTCCATAAATTTTTTTTTTTTATGTTTCAGTGAAGGTAAAATTATAAGATACCTTATGTGGCAATTAAACTTGTTGTAACAGCACTGCAAATACTTATTTTTCCTATCATCCAAGAACTATAAAAATAAGACATCAATTTAAACAAATCTGTCATTTGTAATAACACACATAATTTATGCATTTGGCTACCCATGTTATTATTGCTACGTTCACACCACTGAGAAATTCGTACAAGAAAAGGGAGCAGGAAACAGTTATTAGGGAGCACATGTATATATTGGATGATCAAACATTACAAGTCCTTACATAAATCTTGGAAGCGCATATACGCCGGGATTTATTAAGAGGCGATATGGCGTATCCCTGATCCGACGTTAACTTACATTGGGGGCGATTCACTAAGCAGTGAGCTTTTGCGACCGATTGGGAAGCCAGACGCGGGATTCATTAACAAGTGAAGCGCATTTGGTTAGGTACGGGCAAAAACATGCCCGATTGCGCTAGCTGTTTTTTTCCACCTGCTATCGTGCTTAAAATTCTAAAGCGCGATAGCTGATTGAAAAAAAAGCATCCTGTAAGAGCTGCATGGAGACGCTACATCTTCATGCACGCTCTTACATGTGATCGTACAGTATACATATACATTTTAATACTAGTGTACATATGCAGGGGGTCTCCTGAGCTGAACCGCATTGGTTTCAGCCTCGGGGACACCCTACTTCATAAGATACAGGTCCCATTATGGGGTGCCGGTAACCCCTGCACTTTTAAAGCTCGCGCATCACGTGACAGGGGGATTTAAAACCTCCAGGGGGATACTGGCACCCCATAACGGGGCCTGTTTCTCATGAAGTAGGGGGTCCCCAAGGCGGAAACCAATGCGGCTCAGCTCAGGAGACCCCCTGCTCATGTACACTAGTATTAAAACACATATATATAAAAATAATTCATTACCGTAGCGGCTAGCCGCTATGGTAATAAAGCTGCATTAATATAATTTTATAATTTTTATTAATAGTGTGCGGGAGCAGGGTGTCTCCCGAGATAAACCGCATTGATTTCAACCTCGGGGACCACCCGCTTCCCAACTTACAGGCCCAGATATGGGGTGCCAGTATCTCCTCCATTATTTAAATGTCCCGCGTCATGTGACGCTTTAAAAATGGCGGCGACACTGACATCTGATGTCGCATACCGGGTCCTGTAACTCAGGAAGCAGGGAGTCCGTGAGTCAGAAATCAAAGCGGTTCAGTTCAGGAGACCCCCTGTTCCCACACTCTGGCGGCGACACTGACATCCGATGTCGCATACCGGGTCCTGTAACTCAGGAAGCAGGGAGTCCGTGAGTAAGAAATCAATGCGGTTCAGTTCAGGAGACCCCCTGTTCCCGCACTCTATTAAAAAAACAAAACAAACATTAAAGCAGCTTCATTAACTTAGCACCTAGCCGCTAAGGCAATGAAGGGGTTGAGGCCCAATAGCAGATTTATTGGTGGCAATTGCCCCCAGTAAACCTTGCAATATGTGCTACGCACTCACCCCTGTGCCCCCACAACCCCTATACCTCACTAACATACATTAGATTTTTTTTTAAAGCATAGGAATGTTACTATAGGCCGGTGGGGACACTCAGGTGGTCCCTGCGGTTATCAGGGGCCCCTCGGGTGGTCCCCACAGGTTTCTGGGGGTCCCCACTGGCCTGCGGTACCAAGCCTGTGCTTTATAAAACAAAAAACAAACAAATAGGAAATAAATACACCCCCTCCCCCATAATACATGCAGTACGGTAATGGGCAAAATTACTATTATCCAGATATGGATAATAGTGCATTTGCCCATTTAAAATAAAACATTAAGCTGCAGAAATAAAATAAATAAAACTTGCACTCACCCCTGCCAGGCTGCCATGATGAAGGCCATCCTCATCACCATCCATATCCTCCGTTGCCACAAACAATTCAGTACAATCAAAAATACAAAAATAATGTCCCCTAACCCCTTAATCACCTAAGCGGTTATAAACCGCTATAGTAATTAAGGGGTTAACCCACCCTCTCCCACTACCCACCCAGGAGGCCTAACCACCCTCCCCAGGCAACTACCCCCACCCTTCACTCATTCATTGGTACAGTGGGTACATCATGCCCATATAATATGGGCTTGATTTACCACTAAAGCAAGAAATGGCCAAGGAATAAAAAAACAGGCCCAAATAAAACAACATTACATTGCAAAATGAACACATTATTAATGCCAATCAAACAATTGAATGGCACAGTGGGTACATCATGCCAAAACAATCTCAAATTAAAAACAAATAAAGAAGAAAACTGAACAAAATTACCACCAAACAATTAATCAAATCCAAAATAAATACCAGAATAAATAATTAAAACACCAAAACAAAACCCTGAATAAATAAATAAATATATATATATATATATATATAAATAAAAAATATCTAAATAAACTGCATCAATCAAAATCAAAAGTCAAAAAATAATCCAACATTAAAAAGCAAACACCAATCAAAAGCCATAAATAATAATAATACTGTAATATTTGTTCTGATCTTCAAGGTTGTGTATAAAGTGAAATGTATGCATGAGATTGAAATATAGTGTATATTATATGTACTGTGTATACACTTTATTTATTTATTTATTTATAAAATATTTTACTAGGAAGTAATACATTGAGAGTTACCTCTCGTTTTCAAGTATGTCCTGGGCACAGAGAAAAACAAATAATACATGGTTACAAGTACAGTTACATAAATGAACAAGGTATACATTATATACAAGACATTGCATGCACAGTTAAAGAAAATATATATTATGAGCGTATGAAACAGTTACAGACCAGGTTAAAATGTGAGACAGCCTTAGATTTGAAAGAACTTAAACTGGTGGTGGATGTGAGGGTCTCTGGTAGGTTGTTCCAGTTTTGGGGTGCACGGAAGGAGAAGGAGGAACGTCCGGATACTTTGTTGAGCCTTGGGACCATGAATAGTCTACCCTTACCAGGTCTCTCCAGCTAATCAGTGTCCACAAGGCCAAGCAGTCCCACTACCTGGGAGGTGGCAATAACCTCACTCAGGCACAGTTAAGACTGGCCATATGAAGGGAGCACGTGATCCCCCCTCCTGTCTTAGTTGCATAGGCCACATGGTCAGTCAGTTTGCTGTCTGACTAGTGCTTATTAAGCATGCCTATGTTGCAGACTGTGTTCCCCAGGGCATTGATGCGGGTGAGATCCTTCCCCAAATTCTCTGTTGCTCAGCCCCCCCTCTATGAACTTGAGACTTCTGATCCTATTTACAGCACCGACATTGTTTATTGCACTAAATCACGACGGCACGCCGAGATCTACCCCAGCTGCCGCCAGTAACAACCGCGCGCCGCCGCGTTTCCCCCACGCACCCCCCCTCCACTTCGCGCGCAATTTACCCCCCTTCCCGACCCCATACCCGGCTCCTGTTCTGCCCCTCTGCTTCCCCGCACCCCCGCTTACCTTCATTTGATCTCCAGGGGTGTCGGGGAAGCCTGGGGAAGCCGGGGAAGACGGGGAAGCCGGGCGCGCATGTTACTGTGACGTCACAGTGCGCCGCCACGCGCCGTGGCTACCCGCTTCCCAGACGCATGCAGCCGGCGGCTTTTGCTGCAATAAACAATGTCGCTACTGTATATCTGAAACTGGAGCACTGATTCCAGCAACAGAGGTGGATGCCTGATCAGCCATGTCCACAGTTAAACTGTCTAGCTGAGATGGCTGAGTAATTCAGTTTGTAATGTGTATTTATTTGAAATTGCAACATGCTCATGGGCGTTATGTCAGGTAACGCACATGCATACCATGTCATGTGCGTTAATTGGAAAGCATGTAATGTAATTATGCTAGTTGTGTGAACAGATATTGTTTTTACATACAGTATCATTAGCTTTGAGGATACCCGTAAAATTCATGAAAACTTACTGACGTTACTTTATTATGTAATGTCACGTTAGTACTGTAGGTAAAATGTAATGGAGCTTTGAGTACCTACCCTTAGACCTGTGCATACCTGAGAATAGGCTTTTTGTAAGTGAAATGTATCAGATTGTGCTTTCTTGTGTAGCCATGCTGTAAAATGGCATACAGTTTTCTCTCATGCGGGCAGTAAGCCTGGTAAGTTACAGGGTTGCCAGCATCAATCATGGAGGTTTGCCCTCACACCCTGGTGAGGTGTCATATGTATTCCAGGGGAGTGGTAACATGCTCTGAGTCCACCATTAGTGACATCAGAGATGTGCCTGTTTCTAAGGTATATAAGGCACAGCACTGCCCAAAGTTAGTGTGTCAAGTGTGTTCTACAAAGCAGAGCAGAAGGCCAGAGTGTCCACTAGTGAAGTAACTAGTGACACAGCTCTAACTCAAGGGCCAGCAGCAGCAAGATTGGCTGAGCCTACACTGTGTCCAGGGACCTGGCACAGGAGGTGATCTCCCTGCGGGGAGAGGTGATCCCACTTCATTAGGAGAGCAGACCTTTCAAAGGGAAGTACCAGCAAGACGAGCAGCTGAGTTGCTGGCTGTGAGGGGCAGCTTGCCCATACTAACTGCAATAAAGATGCCCAGTTCTAAGTCAACTCCACTGTGTGAGACTGAAGTTACTCTCCAGCGGAAGGCACCACCAAGAAGGAGTTCCTCATCAGAACCATCTCCTTGCGGATGCAGAGATCCTGATGAGGTGGAGGCGCTGCACTGTATGTAGGTACTGTAGGACTCTAGCACACTACCTCAGCTGCCTGTCTGAGTTGACATTCCCCACACACCATCATGCGGGAGACTCAGGAGTCCTGTTGTCAACAAGTGCACCACCAGACACGACCATGTAATGGGGACTGGTTAGACCACAGGGGCCAATGTGAGATTGGGTGTGTCAGTCAGGTCAGAAAACCCGTTACATTTGGAAGCGCTGATGAGAGACCTGTCAACAGGACAGGCTTTTGCTAGGCACACTGGGAAACAGGAGAGTGTATGCTGCCAGTCAGTGCTGTGTTGGGATGGAAACCAGGGGTATTCAGGGGAGCTGATGTAGTTGTCAGACTGCATGGACGACTTGAGGACCTGAGAGGAGTGGGAGTCTGGAGCGGGGCTATAGCTGTCCTAGTCACCTTGAGGTAGTGCTAGATGGTAGGATGCCTAAAGGGATAGCCTGTTAACGAGGTCAGGAATCCTGGAGAGGGTCTGCGCTAGACTGACCAACAGTAGATAGACGGCCCAGTACTGCATGGAGAAGCCAGAGTACTCTAGCCCAATCCAGACCACTTACCACTTAGAGCACAGACTGGAGAGAAAGGAGAGACACAGCATACACAGAGAGAGTGAGCCTAGCCTGAGGTAGTGCAACACGAGTCAGACCTACATTAGGTACACAAGGTGGTGCATCGGGCAATCTTTATTGTATCGGTATGGAAGCTGCCCCGCAGAGAGGAGCTCCATGTACAATAATCACAAATACAATACACCTATGGCGACCGCAAGAATGGAGGATCGGCGCGGTGCGGAAGTCCAAGATGGCGGACGGAGGCAGAAGGAGAGAGCGCACGTGGTGAGCATCCTAATGAAGAGCAAGCTTATTCCATTTTTGTGATTTTTTGCTTTTCTTTTGTGTTTTTTCCCCTTCTCTTTCTTTCCCCTCTACCCCCTTTAATTTTTGATTTTCTCTATGGTGATATTTATTCTTGCATTGGCGTATTGGCTATTGTTGCTATATTTTCAGTTTATTATTAGTGTCATTAAATTATTCATATTCCCTACACTGGTATTTGCTTATATCTGTAGCTGTGAGACAGAGAGTGAGGGTACTATCTTTTGGTTTGTTAATACTTTTTTACATACCCACCATAGCACCAATCGCCCACAGCACATTATCAGAAAACAACATGCTCCCACCCACAACATACCTCCACTACCCACCACACCCCTCCCAACACACTTTCACCCACCCCACACAACAGTTCCCTGACCCCCCACAACAACACACTCCCTTACCACAAAACACTCATCCCCACAACAACACCCTCCTTCACCCACATCCTCAACAATGCACACCACCCACAAAATTACACATGCCCCCCTGCCCCACAACATTAGGACTGGATGACTGGCCCTGTCTTCATGGATTGAGCTGGCTGGCTGTCCCTGTTTAACTGATTGTACCTGGAAGGAGTACATTTGTGTATTACTTACTACAGTATACCGTAGAATACTTATACTGTATTGTAAGAAATAGTTTTACCCTCTAAAATTACTGATGCAGCGGCCGTTATTCAAACACATCACGGCGCCAATTTTGAGTTCTCTGCTGTTCCCCAAGCAAGCATGAACGCGGCCAATCACCCCAGGCACCCGCGCTTATCGCGGATTTTTTGATTGAATTTCATGGATTCTGTTTCTTCGTTTGCAATAAAATGGATGAATTGTAATGTGTACAGTACTGTGCTACTGTGCTACTGTGTCAATTACATGTTTTTAAAAGCCAGAACACTAAAATTCATTTTTCTGCACTTGCCGCGCTCGCATCTTAGTGCGGAAAGGCTGGAATTCATCCCGCGGTTTCAAATCTGGATTTCGATGTACATGACGCGTGAAGTGTTCGAATAACGGCCGCTGCATCAGTATGATTCGAATGATGTTTATAGGACAATTGTTGGAACGATACCTTAGGAGGAAAAGGTAATATGTCTAATTTATTTTGACACTAGAATGAGTTCTGTATATCTTCTTACATGGGATAATGTCAAAATCTTATCTAGATTCAGTTACAAGTGAAGAATTGTAAGTACAAGACGTGTGGCTAACTTATTTAAACAACCAGAATAGGCTGGAAGGTCATACGGCTGTCTTGAGATATCTGTGAAAAGGCCAACAGAGACAGTAACTGTGATATGCTGTGGTAATCAAAATGACAAAAGTAGTTTGATTCCCTTGTATGGAAGGTGAATATTTTCTTATCGGATATTACATCAGTTTGAAGCTGAAAGACCATATCTGGTAATAGAATTAGTAGTAAGGCTGACTTGGTAATTTTGTGTAGATAAATATCCAGCAGTTTTAGCCGAGACAGAAACAGGTTAACATCACGATTAAACAGAAGAATTCCACTCAGAAAAAGAAAACTATGCAACATTCTTTGACAATAACCTAACATAATTTGACATCATAACCTTTTTGTACTATTTTTGTATGTGAGTATTTATATTCAAAATAAACTTTTGTTTTGTGTGCAAAAACCAGAGTGCTGAGTTATGTTATGCTGGAGTAATCTATAGAAAAGACAAAGGATATTTAATATGTATGCATTGAAATTGAAGATTATTGTAATCTGTTGTTATACTGTATTTAGTTATATTGCACTTGAATTTAACACTTATTGACGAGTTCTACTATTTTCTTGGTTACAGGAACCTCAGCCAGCACAGCTGCACTTCTTTCTCTGCAATCTACAATTAGTAATACAGATAAAAATTCATCAACAGCATCATCACAAAAAGATCTAATGCCACTTCATCACTACCCTGATGAAGTGGCACTAGAAACACAAAACACTTTGGATACTTTATGGACATTTATTGTTACTTTGTGTAATTTCAGATATCCCATCCCAATAACATCTTAGGGGCCTATTCTATAAGGCTCGATACTTATCACTTATTGAGCACTTATTGGCCATATGGCTACTGCTATTCAGTAAGCCTCGATAAGTGAGCGATAAAGGCATAAATCGCCCAAATTTTCAGCTGTCAAATAAAGATCGTCGGGTGAGCGGCGATAAGCCACTTATCGTCAGGTTCTGAAACTCGTGCAATTCTAGTAGCCTTGATTAGCTTATCGAGGCTAATCATGGCTCTAGAATGGTGAGTTTCTCCCAAAATCCTCACACCAGGAAAAGTTGGCGTGAGGCTGATGAGAAGCTGCTGAGAGACGGTGAGAGATGTTTTAGGGAGAAAAATGCATTTTTCCTGCATCAGATTAATGCCGGGTGTCTCCATCTACACTGATACCCATTATTATCAGCACCGGAGGCCCCCGGCATGAATCCCATGCAATAAAAATCTTAGTGTCACCTGACATTCAATCATAAGAACGTTTTGTGTATTGGTTTTTCCTGGACTCTGCATCCGCTGATCTCATCTGTGATTTCATTGGTGTGAGTCCCGTGGCGGGCTGCCTGAAGTGAAGTGGGATCATCTCTCCAGTCTTGAGTGGTGGGTTGCGGTGCTTCCTCTGGTCTGGGTAGTAGATGGTTTCCCGGGCAAGACACGCACCGAACACTGTTCCTATAATCATGGCTACCAGCAGTTTACCTCCAACTGCCACGGTGTTCCTGACTGGAAGTGGTGGTGAGGGTGTCCACGATCCTAGGGATTTTAACTTATGGTTTTTATACACAAATGCTAGTTTTTACTATCTAGCTGTATGTGCATATCTTACCATTGCTTGATACCAACTATATACCCCTAAATACTATATAATGAGAGGTTTTTGTGCTTTCCTTCCTTTATTTCTTCTAGATGTGATACAGAGCCTTCAACAATTGCAGCAGAGTTTCATTTTTTTAAATGGAAGTTCTATAATCCTTTGTTTTCTTAATCACTTTTAATGTAAATTCAATACTTGAGTAAATCCAACTTTTTTGCACTTATACACTTAATTGTGTTTATCACTTTAAGTGAGATTTATAGTTCACCCACATGTTGATTTAATCATTTCAATAATCACTAATTTTTGTGGATTTAGTGCATATCACTGCACCACATCAACTGCATTATCCTGGTCTAAATCCCTACTTACATCCTCAAAGAAACCAATAAGGTTAGTTTAGCATGACATATCCTTCATAAATTCATGCCGACTATTACTAAAAATGCTGTTATCCATTATGTGTTCCTGAAAATTATCCAGTGCTCAACCTACAAGTAACTTCTACACTATTGATATCAGGCTTACCAGACTGTAATACCACAGTAGTTATCTAGCTCCATTTTTAAATAGAGGCACCACGTCTGCTTTACGCCAATCTTGTGGAACTGAGCCTGTGGAACTGGAGTCCTTGAATATTAAATGTAATTGTTTGGCTATTACTGAACTTGGCTCTTTTAGAACCTTTGAGTGTATGTCATCAGGGCCAGGTGCTTAATTTACTTAAATTTTATCAAGCTGCCTATGCATTTCTTCCTCTGTTAACCAATTGTTTGTTAAAATAAAGGTTGTATGGCTTCCTTCTGGGGCACTATTGTTGAAAATGATTCCTCTCTGGTAAATACATAGGCAAATAATGTATTGAATGCCTGTGCTTTATGTTCATCTCCAATACTTTGCCTGCCCCACTCGTACTGAAAGGGTCCTACTGTATATTTTAGTTTCTTATTTATTTAGTTTTTAAGGTACTTAAATACAATTTTAGGGTTAATCTTTATTCTTATTCCAATCCTTTTTTCATTTTCAAATTTTATTAATTTGATTGCACTTTTGCAACTTTTGTTACATTCCTTATAATTCTGATATGATGCCTCCATCCCTTCTGACCTTTAAAATCTAAATGCCTGCCTTTTTCATTCATTTCCTCCCCTACCTATTTATTCAGCCACATTGGTTTAGACATGTTTCTTTTAGATTTATTACCCAAGGGTATACAATGATGTGTGCTTTTCTAACAATTTTTTAAAGACTACCCATTTATCTTCCACATTTTTTTTTGCAAAAATATCATGCCAATTTATTCCTCAATGTGTGATAATCTCTTTTACTAAAATGTAAAATCTTTGTTAAACCCATATATTATGTTTTTTGATCATTTATTTCAAATGAGACCATGTTACATTATGATCACTGTTTCCCAAATGCTTCCAAACGTGAATATTTCATATTACTTCAACATGGTTTGACATTACCAAATCCAGTCATGCCTCTCTCCCTGTTGGTTCCTCAATAATTTGGGTCATGCAATTGTCATTTAGCACCCCCAAAAAACTGCTTCCTTCAGTTTTAATGCTAATCTCATTGCTCCAGACTAGTCCTGGATAATTAAAATCACCCATTATGAAAACATGACGTGAATTTGAGGCTTTCTCCATTTGCAAAAGTGTTTTGGCTTCCTCAAACTCACAGGTATTTGGTGGTTTTTAGCATACAGTATCTCTACAAACATTTTCTTTGTACTTTTACCTCCACTACTAATTTTTATCCACAAGGTATCTACATTGTTTTCATTCACTTCATAAAAATCTTCACTTATAATTGGTTTTAAATCTGGTCTAACATTTAAACATACTCTGCCACCTCTTCTATCTAATCGATCCCTCTGTAAAAGGGAATAACCCTCTAAATGAATTGCCCAGTCATGATTTTCATCCCACCATGTTTCTGTAATGCCTAATATATCATACTGCTTATAGTCCACTCTCCCCTGTAAGTAACCAGTATTAACTACAGCATATTGTAATTCAAGTCTATATATACAGTAGTATCAGACCCTTTAAATCCACAGAAGCCAGCAACAAGTGCATGTGCTGTCTACAGCTACACACAGAACATGTAAACAAAGCAAAAACATGACAGAAGAAGCTGCAGTCACACCCCATCTCAGGATGCATGTGATGCATCACCCCTACCCTGGTGATCTCCCAATAAATAGGTGTACGAGTCAAGCTTGGGCTTTTATGTGGTCTACCTCTGGATGGTAAATGTCTACAGTCCAGTTCAGTTTTGGCAAGGTTTTGCATTAAAATTATGTTTCCTTACTTTTAGTGTGTATCCCTAGTAGTGCATTGCACATTTCTGAAGGTCCCATTTGTTCCATGGGCCTTCATACAAATTTGGTACCACAAAATGCCAACCCTGAATTTGGTGTATTTTTTGAAGTGTTTGGCCGTTACCGGTTTGAGACGGGCAATTTTGGGGGGGAATTTTCATCCGCAGTGGATCAGCCAGTCCCTTTGGTCCGCGTACGTCAGTGGATCAATGTCAAAAAGGGTGATTCGCATTTTGTGGATCTTTTATTATTATTACCAATACACTCTGCAGATTTTGCAACCGTGGACGAATTTGTAGAATCATATCTGCGGATTCAGCAATCCGTTTGACGGATTCTTATGAATCCACCAACGAATTCCTGAATCCGTGGATTGGATTCTACAAATCTGTCCACAAGTTGTATCCAGTGGCGAATATTGATGAATCCATGCGGATTGAAATCACCCAAATCTATTTGCGAATTTAACACCTCTAAACAGGTTATGGGGGTAATATCAGTAAAAATCCGGGAAACGGATTTTGGCAGATTTACTCATCTCTACTACCAGTCCAATAAATCCATTTGGGCAATTGAGATAAGTGTTTCAAAAACATTTCTCAATTTCCATGTAGTACTGTAGATGTATCTTTTTGTTGAAATGTTTTTGTCTATATTACGGTTTGTAAATACAAACAGTAGAGGAAGTGCAACAGTAGTCCGGTAGTGTTAAATACAAAGTGCAATAGAACTGAATACAGTATAACAACGCATTACAATAATCCAGGGGGTTGGCAAGGTAATCCAGCCCGGTATTTTACCTACAGCGCTGCGGGGAGACGCAGCAGATGAAGAGACATATGGGGACACAGACGGCTGTGCAGCTCATATAAAAGGATAGTAGTGGTATTCTCCTACCAGCAGATGAGCGAAAAGGACGACTTCTTTGGGTTCCCATGCAGAAGCATGGTTATCCGCAGAGTTAATCCCACTGCGCACCTTAGGCTGAGTCCCCGCTGGCGCTGAGCTCGCTATGCGCTTGGCGCTTAGCGCGCTTACCTCTGTGAATAGGAGTCCTCCCGTTCTCTCTCACGCTGTGCTCGCGCGCTCATGCTCGTGCCCGCACGCTCTCCCAAGCTTTGTGCTTGAGGAGACACTGCAGGGATACTTTCAGGCTCAGAGCAGACTGCTCTGACCAATGGGAAAAGAGAGGGCATTTTCAAATGCCCTCTCTCTACTGCAAACACAAACATGGGATTTCTAGCCGAGAGAAGAGGAGGGGGGGGGGGTAAACGGACTGCTGGGATGTGTGGGGGTATCATGGAACAAGAATCACATTTCTGCCTGACCCCCCTTCTGCTTGTCAGCTCCTTAAATTCAGCTGCATGCATTTTTTTCACATACACACACCATGCCTGTGTAATGTATCAATATGTTGCCCTTTCTGCCTGTGAGCAGGTAGCCAGTGAGTTGCTACAGCAACCTCTGAGATTTCTCTCAGAATGGGCTAGTCTGCCCTCCCCTCTGCCTTGCTGACAGATAGTCTGTCCCAAGACTATTCCTGTTACCTAGATTCCCTCACACTTCCTTTCACTTCCAACATTGGCTGAGTGAGTATTTTTCTGTTAACTCTCTACTGGCAAGGCCTCATCCTTTTCACCTTTCCCTACTATCAAGCACATTCACCATAAGAGACATTCTCTCACAACACCATCTTCCACAAGTGCCTTTGTGTATCCACGCTTTCCTCAATAAAGTAAGAAAAGATAAATAACTTGTTGTGCTTGTAACATGAATGAGTTGAAGCTATCTGGGCTATTCATACCACATGTGATTCTGGCCTCAGATTAGTGAAAAGGAGGACCGTGTGCCTTAATGACACATACAGGAGCTGCTACTCAAAGACTTTATGCTAACACAGAGCAGTCTCTGCAAACTGACAAGCAGCAGCCTTACTAACAGCAAGCAGCTTAAACTGCACACAGCCTACAGCAGTACAGCAATCAGCTTACACTGCACACAGCCTGAAACCAACACTCAAGGCTCCAGCACTGCAGTCAAACAGTGCACCATACACAGAACCTTGATTGCTCTTTTCTGTCTTTGAGTCCACCCTCTGCAAAATTTCACAGTGAGGCATTACCATCTCACCTAACCCTGCGCACGTCCCCATGGCCAGCGCCACCAAGGGCCACGCCACTGGACACCACCAGGACACAGGTCAGAGCCACCGGACACCTGTAAGTACAGCTACCCCTACGCTGAACGCTGCAGGACACCGCTCATTATCATCTGAGACAGTCGCCCATCGCTGACGCAGGTAAAAGACCGCACGCCACACTCATTGGCTAAAGGCCTACACACACCTACAACATGGCAGAACTCAGATCCTCACCAGACATCACGCAGGAGAGTGACCACTCAGACACAGAGACCGCTGCGCAATTACAACAGGCGCAGGCAGATGCAAGGCCTAAACGGATAGTAATACTGACACAAAAGGAACACGAAAAGTACGAAACTGACATTGAAGCGCACTGCGCTAAAATAGAGTTGGCCTGGGAAACAACCACACTTGGGATACGCAATGTCGCCGGCGCTGGCAATTCCATACAACAGCTCGAGAAGGCAATAACTCAATTAAAGATAGATCACTTATGTTACCAAGAACTGTTAGAGGCATACGTCACTTACTTGGCCAGGGCTAACACTGGCAAAAGCCTGCAAGAAAGGGACTTACAGCACAATTTTGACTTGACACGTGACAGCCGCGTGCGGACCGGCATCACGGACACCCAAGTCGAGAGAAAAGAGCTCCTCCTGGAGACCGCACCGCAGCGCTCCAGCACATCCAGACACTTGTCAAGGGCAGAAAGATCAGCGCAATCTCACGTGTCTAGCGCAAGCGCAAACGCCACCAAGGCGCGAGCCACCGCAGAGGCCGCACGTGCCAGAGCCGCATACGCTCAGAAAGAGGCAGCCATGAAACTAGAAAGGGATCGCATAGAAGAGGAGGAGTAGACAGCCGCTGCCGCCACCGCCGCTGCAGCCACTGCCACCACTGCACGGAAAAAGACAGAGGTGGACGTTAACCTAGAGGCCCTAAATCAAGAAAGGGAAGCTGCTGCCGCCATAGCCCAAGCCGAAGTCTTAGAAGCAGCCGCGCAACAGGATGGCATGGAGCAACCATACAGATGGATAGCCTCAGAGGATCCAGCCCAACGCACTGAAGACTACGTAAGGAGCCTCTTCAGTGTAAACACCAGCGCACCATCTCAACATGACGGGAGCGATACCACGAACACCGAAGACTTGCTAGGTCCACGTGGAGAAGATGCTGTTCCTTTAAGGTTACACGCTACCTGGGACAGCCACAGCCACAACAGTGATCCACACGCCAGTGCGCACACGGATGCACTACAACAGGCTCGCAATCCAGGTACAACCACACGGGAAAACACAGCCCCTCACACTGACCAGAAGTCATCACGCGACCACGCCAAGAAAGAGGCGACCGCGTTGGACCCTCCCAGCAACTACTTCAGAACATGACCAACACGCCGATGCCTCAGGCCTGACAGACATTGCCAAGTACATGATCCGGCGTGACCTGGGGCAAACAGGACTTACCAATTTTGACGACCGTCCCGAGAACTACTGTATGTGGAAGATCGCGTTCAAGGACGCAATCAAGAGCCTGGGCGTCTAAGCAAGGGAAGAACTCTGACTGCTAGCCAAGTTGCTGGGAAAAGAATCCATGGAACACACGAAGAGACTCGGGGCAGTAAACGCGAACCACCCCCAAGTAGGTCTTGACCTAGTATGAGAAAGGCTAGAAGAGTGCTACGGTAGCCCCGAAGCAGTCGAAGATTCGTTCTTCAAATGAGTCAACAGCTTTCCCAAGATCACAGCTAAAGACTACTCGAAGTTACGAGAGCTCGGGGACCTGCTGTAAGAGCTGGAGTTTGCAAGAAAAGACCATTCCTTAACAGGTCTCAACGTCCTAGACTCAGCTTGTGGAGTGAGACCCATCTTGGAGAAGCTACCCTTCAACCTCCAAGAAAGGTGAATTTCACAAGGCTCCAAATACAAAAGGGCAGGACAGAAGCAAGTCGCCTTCCCTCCATTCTCATTCTTCTTGAGCTTTATCCGCGAAGCGGCAAGGACCAGGAACGATCCCAGTTTCATCTTGGGTGCGCAAACCACACACAGTGCAAGCAGGCTGAGGAATGAGAGACCAGTGGCGAGATATGGTAACACTCAAGCACCCATCGCAGTCCACAGGACGGACATGTCTCCCACAACCCAAACTACTCCAGATCAGTCGATCGCCAGAGACGAGAAACCAAGGAACCCAAACAGGGAATGTCCCATACACAAGAAGCCACACCCACTTAACAGGTGCTTTGGGTTCAGGATGAAGTCCCTAGAGGAACGCAAGAAGTTACTCGGAGAATTCAGAGTTTGCTTCAGGTGCTGCGATTCCACGACTCACCAAGCCATGGACTGTAAAGGGGCCATCAAATGTGCAGTGTGCAAAAGTGACAAGCACGTAACGTCTCTACATCCAGAGGCGCTGACACTCCACCAACTCAACAACCCATCCTCCGTAGCGGAGCATGGCGGGGAGGAAGGAGGAGAGCCAACATCCGTCACATGTCAGTGCACCGAGGTTTGCGGAAAAGGAAGTGACAAAATGTCCTGCTCCAAAATATGCCTTGTCGCAGTGCACCCCCAGGGACAACCTGAGAAGACTATTCCGATATATGCAATCCTCGATGATCAAAGTAACAGATCATTGGCGAAGACGGAATTCTTCAACTTATTCAACTCACAAGACAATGCCTCACCCTACACCCTCAGAACCTGTGCAGGGTCAACTGAGACAACAGGGAGAAGAGCAAGCGGTTACGTCATACGTTCAGTGGATAACAGAGTGAAGATAGCTCTCCCCACACTCATCGAGTGCAACCACATGGCCGCAAACAGGGATGAGATTCCCACACCAGATGTGGCACGCTATCACCCAAACCTCAAAGGAATAGCCAACTACATCCCGCCGGTAGAACAAGGCACCAAGATCTTGCTGCTGCTCGGTAGGGACATCTTGAGGGTACATAAAGTCCGTAAACAGCATAACGGACCCCACAATGCACCATACGCCGAAAGACTTGACCTAGGATGGGTGATAGTGGGCAACTTGTGCACTGACAAAGGGCACGGACAAGACTATGTTGACGCCCGCAGAACGGTAATAACAGAATGTGGACACACATCCCTCTCTGAACCATGTCTTGGCATCTCCAAGTGAAGAGAAGAGACAAGGTCATACCCCTGAGACCAACAAAAACATCCTCACATCAGGGAGATGTGACAATGGCCTAGGATGCTTAGTGGTTCAGACAACCAAGGATGACGAGTCGACACAACCGAAGGAAGAAAGTAACCTCCTGAAGGTGACCGACAAAAAGATCTCCCAAAAGAAAAGAAACAATCAGACAGTCCTCCTGAGAGCAATGACACAGCTGAGACGTACAGCCATTCCTCTCCACAAAAATGTCAAGCGACAAAGCAGCCAGCTGCTACGGCTGGAATAGCCGCAAAGGATTGTATCCTGCAGGTGAAACCACAGGGACAAAAAGACTGTTCTTTCACACACGTAAGAGGAGACAGTTGCAGAGACATTTCACAAAAGGATTTACAAGGACAAAAGAGACTGTTCTTCGTCATGTCCAGGGAGAAAGCAACCTCCTGAGGGCAGTCAGCAAAGAGACACAAAGGCGTACCACCAAAATACGTGGAGACGTTCTCGTGCAAGAGGAATGCACCGATGAATTAGGGTGCACAGCGTTCCAGACCACAAGAGACGACGGCAAGCAAAAACCATCTATGGAAGATAGAGGATTCCTGAGGTTAACGGTCAAGGAGCTCGTCAAAGACGGACCGGGCAGGTGGGTGAACCCTCTACCATTCCATTCACCAAGAAGGCGCCTCCCCCAACAATGGAGAACATGCCATCTCTAGGTTCACTTCGCACCGCTGCGACCTACAAAGGAAACCGGAGACCAAAAACAACTTTATGGCCTTCATCCAGAAGATATTCCTTACCGGCCACGCAAAGCCAGCACCTCTAATGTAGGGAAGGTAAAGAATGCTGGTACCTCCAATCATCTGGGGTTTACCACCCTCAGGAACCCGATCAAATCCGGGTAGTGTTCAGCCCCAGCACTCAGCTCCAGGGAGTCTCCCTGAACGGCGCCCTCTTTACTGGACTAGACTCGACAAACCAGGTCTTCCAGGAGTGTTGTTCCGCTTCCGCAAGGAGCCAAAAGCCATCTCCTTCTGCAAACGCCAGGTGATAGAGTGACAGGCTACCACGACTGGCATACATACAAGGGGATGCACTCTGTAGGTACACTACAAAGACAAAATGACTGTTCTCTCACAAAGCTAAAAGAAAACAGTGCCAGAGACTTTTACACAAAGACATTGTGATGCAACCAGCTAACCTGGAGCTGTGCATCCACCTGCATCCTTTGCCAAAGTACCTCGGCCAAGGGACTATGAAACCAGTGATACCGGACGGTGGTCACATCACTATGTGGACATGGACTCTTGCATTGTTTGAGAATGTGATGTTATCTTTGTTATGTTCCACAAATTCCAGGTATATAGTGGTATCTCCAGATACCAGACGGGGAGTATCATGGAACAAGAATCACATTTCTGCCTGACCCCTCTTCTGCTTGTCAGCTCCTTAAGTTCAGCTGCATGCATTTGTTCCACATACACACACCATGCCTGTGTGATGTTGCCCAATCATGTGACACAGTGGAGGCTGGCAGGCTCAGGATGTGTTGCAATGCTGGTTTGTACTCAGCCGCGATTTTCTTGATCATCTTGTTTTGTAACGGCAATAAATCCTTCTTTTTTTTTTTGCGAGCTTGTGAGCAGGTAGCCAGTGAGTTTCTACAGCAACTCTGAGTTTTCTCTCAGAATGGGCTAGTCTGCCCTCCCCTCTGCCTTGCTGACAGTAGTCTGTCCCCAGACTATTCCTGTTACCTAGATTCCCTCACACTTCCTTTTACTTCCAACATTGGCTGAGTGAGTACTTTTCTGTTAACTCTCTACTTGCAAGGCCTTATCCTTTTCACCTTTCCCTACTATCAAGCACATTCACTATAAGAGACATTCTCTCACAACACCATCTTCCACAAGTGCCTTTGTGTGTCCTATATGCTTTCCTCAATAAAGTTATAAAAGCCAAAGAACTTGTTGTGTTGTAACAGGAATTAGTTGAAGCTATCTGGGCTATTCATACGACACGTGACTCTGGCCTCACAATATGGGGGGGCAAAACGGACTGCTGGAGTGTGTGGGGGGTGTGGGGGGCAAAACGGACTGCTAGGGTGTGTGAGGGGCAAAACGGGCTGCTGTGTGGGAAGGGGGTGGATGGGGGGCAAAACTGACTGCTGGGGTGTGTGGGGGCAAAACAGACTGCTGTTGGTGGGGGGCAAATGAAGTGGTTGTGGTGGGGGGAGAAGGGAATGAGAGAGAGAGAGAGAGGGGGGAGAAGGGAGGGAGAGGGGGGAGAGAGAGAGGGTAGAAGGGAGAGAGAGAGAGCAGAGAGAGAGAGAGAGAGAGAGAGAGATAGGGGGG
>NC_134484.1:342171749-342245352 GCF_040206685.1 Ascaphus truei
TCTAACATTTCCTGTAAAACAGAAATATATTGAGAAAAGAAATTTAAAAAGAAAACACATATGTATATATATATATATACTGTATATACAGTATGCATATATGAAATGAATAAACAATATGCACAGACATATATGAACTTAAATATATCCTATATGTTCCCAAAGAATTAAAGTTTATTGTATTTTATTTTATTTCACTAAATTTCTCCTAATTTAATAAATGTCATTAATTGCCATAGTATAAATAAACCCAATCAACATATCTCATATCAAGAGTTTATCATAACATATATAACGATTGTGTTTATCATTACATTTTGAATAATAGAATAATAATCATAACTATTCATCTAAAACATAGATGAATATAGAGATATCGTAATAATCTCTATAAGTTCTTGATCAACACTGCACCTAAATAACTAAATAAAAGAGGAAATAAAGACTCAAACTAAAAAATGTTTAAGTTCCCAATCTATATTGATTCCATTGGGATGCATTGTATCTAAAATAAAGATCCAATACATCTCTCTGCAATTGAGAAAATTGAGTCTATCTCCTCCTCTGGTGTGTGGTGCAATATGCTCAAGACCTGAGAAATGAAAATTATTAATACCACCTCTTTCACAATTCGTAAAATGTCTAGAGACAGGATGAGATGTGTCATGTTTTTTGACGAGTCGTACATGTTCGGAGATCCTTGTTTTTAGAGGTCTTATTGTCCGACCCACATAGCATTTGCCACACCCACACCAAATACTGATATTGTCACTCTAACGCGTTTCACACGCAGGGTGCTTTATCAAAGAGTAACAAGTAGTAACTGACTGACATTCTTATAGCCCATCTATGACACCTCTTTCTAAGATCTAACCAATCATAAAGATAATTCTAATCTCTGACAGGTGTTAATATGCAAATAGAGGGAGTTGGTCACAAGAAGCAATCAGTGAATAATCTGAACAAACACTGAACAAAACAAAGAGATAATTATATCCCTATAAACATATATGAACATACACAAATATGAATAATCTTATAAAAACAAATACCAAAACTCAGTCTATCTTAATAGACTACCATGTATGTATATATAGTATAATGACTTATAAAGTAATAGGATAATCTATAAACTACAAGTGTGTTCAGACCAGAATTTCTGGAAACCTGATCAGTAATAGTCATAAATCTATATGACCTCATATCACTATATATACAAATATATATATATATATATATATATATATATATATATATATATATATATATATATATATATATATATATATTGTAAATTGTAAATAGTCTATCTAATCTAATAACAGTATAATAATAATTAAATATATAGTATAAATGAAACTCATTAAATCTAAATCTAACATTTCCTATAAAACAGAAATATATTGAAAAAAGAAATTTAAAAAGAAAACACATATGTATATATATACTGTATATACAGTATGCATATATGAAATGAATAAACAATATGCACAGACATATATGAACTTAAATATATCCTATATGTTCCCAAAGAATTAAAGTTTATTGTATTTTATTTTATTTCACTAAATTTCTCCTAATTTAATAAATGTCATTAATTGCCATAGTATAAATAAACCCAATCAACATATCTCATATCAAGAGTTTATCATAACATATATAACGATTGTGTTTATCATTACATTTTGAATAATAGAATAATAATCATAACTATTCATCTAAAACATAGATGAATATAGAGATATCGTAATAATCTCTATAAGTTCTTGATCAACACTGCACCTAAATAACTAAATAAAAGAGGAAATAAAGACTCAAACTAAAAAATGTTTAAGTTCCCAATCTATATTGATTCCATTGGGATGCATTGTATCTAAAATAAAGATCCAATACATCTCTCTGCAATTGAGAAAATTGAGTCTATCTCCTCCTCTGGCGTGTGGTGCAATATGCTCAAGACCTGAGAAATTAAAATTATTAATACCACCTCTATCACAATTCGTAAAATTTCTAGAGACAGGATGAGATGTGTCATGTTTTTTGACGAGTCGTACATGTTCGGAGATCCTTGTTTTTAGAGGTCTTATTGTCCGACCCACATAGCGTTTGCCACACCCACACCAAAGTGTGTATATGACAAATCTAGTGTGACAATTAATAAAAGTTTGTATTTTATAACTGTCTTTTGATTGTATTTTTCTTATTCTCTTTAAAGGTTTTGCATATCTACAAAAATATCACCCCTCTCCAAGCATGAGCGCGGCCGCAGCCTTTCTGTTCTTGGGGATGCGTGAAATTTAACCATAATGCAGCTGCACAGGAACAAGCAAAATCGTGGCACCAAGAACAATAAGTCTTTCTACATCTGTACTTTTTTGTAGATACTATTGTATGAAGCATTAACACAGTCAACCCTCTATACTTGAAATACTGAAGTCCTGCAAACAGCATGTAGTAAAACACACAGAAAATGATACATCCCGCAATCCGTGAAACATATCCTCCAATCCCCACCCGAATCCCAATAGTTTCCTTCCCCTCTTACAGCCACCATGGGGTCATTGTCCCTAACCAACTGGTGCCACAGAGCACCACCCCACCCCTATGCTCCTCCTCCTGACATTGATGAGGTGGTCGAATCTTAGTGGCTGCATCTGCAGCTTGGCTAGTGTCCCTCTACAAAACATACAGTAATAGAAAGTTTAAACACTACAGTATATTGAATATATCATTTGTAAATAAACACAACATGTGATTATTAGAGTAGGTACCATATGTACACATACTCTGGTAGGGAAAACTACCATCCAGATAGGTCTATCCAGTAGTCCTGTGGGAACTGCAGGTGCAGGAATGTGGGAATGTTCTGTGGGGGTCCCGGCAGGCTATTTGAGGCATCCTGTTCCTGTCATCTTCGAAATAATGCATGCGAAATTAAAATGTTGCTATTAATTAACCAAATACACTCTAAACAAAGCAAGGAAGGTGATGAAAGAAATAGTGTCTTATACGGTACAAAGCTGTCTCTATCTTATTTAAGTTATACCGTAACAATTTCCCACCTTTGAAATCAGTTAAATGACTGTATAAAAACACTTGTTAAGTTCTTGTGCCATTCAATAGGTTCACAGTGGGTATGGGCAAAGATATTCACTGTGCCATCTGTGGTTATCTACATCATCAAGGGGGCTGCACAGTGTGACGTGTCCTGTCCAGTCCGTTGATGATGTAGATGACTAAATATAGTCATATATCCGCACCCTCTTGATGTAGCAACCCATACATGCGCTCATCTACGTCATCCAGGGGGTTGGCAAGGAGCTAAAGCCCTGTATTTTACCCTCAGTGCTGCATGGAGTAGTCAATGGAGAGACGGCTGCAGACAGGGAAAAGGACAGCTGTACTAGGACAATACTAGTATTCGCCCTCTAGCAGATGGCCCAAAAGTATTAACGCTCTGGGATCCCATTCAGAAGCATGGAACCCCACAGAGTGAATCTTCCCAGGCACCTTCCTGTTATTGGAGCTGCAAGAACTGTAGCCACAGTGCAGTGTCAGGAAATAGCCCTGACATATTTTCCTAATTATTCCTCTCCCCTTCTGTTCCTTATCTGTCCACCGAGTGTGCTGCTGTTTCTGTCTGCTCTGGGGTTTCTCTGTCTGTCTCCTCTTGTTGGTCCTATCCTCTGTCCTTATAGTTTCCTGTTTCCTTTTCCTCTCTTGCCCTAGTTTTGTGTCCAGACTCCTTCTGCCATGCTCTGATTTGCTTCTGTTCCTGTTTAATCCTCTACATATTAAATGCCCTTGCTAGTGTTCTGGCTTTTCCCTGTTTGTTTCCTGCTTGTGAGTCCCTGGTCTCAGTTCCTGCTCCCTAGTCTCAGTTCTTCCTCCCCTGCCCTGTACCTGCCTTCCTGGTGCTGACCCCTGCCTGGACCCCGACAATCCTTGCCAGCCACCACACCCTGCCTGTGACCCCGACGATCCTGCTTGCTACCTGCCACTGACATCAGCCCATGACCCCTAACAATCATTGCCTTCCCTGCTGTTCTGGCCATCGAGGTCCTACCGGCTACTGGAGTCCCCGTGACATGAAGCCATGTGGGAACAGACAAAATCACATCACTAAGAACAGTAAGTCTTGCTACATCGGTTCACTCTAGAGCAGTGTTTTTCAAACCATATCCTTGTGACCCATGGCCACACCAGGTTTTGGGAAGAACCAATGCACTTGCATCCAGGTTATGCAATCCAATTAATAGAATGTTAGGTAGTTGACTCATAAACCTGGTGTGCCTCTGGGTCATGAGGAGAGGTTTGAAAAACACTGGTCTAGACCTGTGCTTCCGAACTCGAGTGGTAACATAAATTTTGCTCCAACAGAACTCATCATTGAGCTATAGGCTGCAACAACATTTGGAGGTACATTATTCTCTTGGTTACAATCACAAGTAACCCAGATACAATCATCCTCCCAATACGTGTTTTGTAAAATCTTTAAAAGTTCAATAGAATCAAGTAGAAAAGATTTCTAACCAACCACTATTTCTTGATAAAAGTAATCCAAATATTTCCGACACATTTGTAGTAAGATAAATTGTACTATTTGCCTTCCTGGGTGTTGAGTGACATTTTTGTGAATCTTATGCAGCTGATACAATTCAGCTAATCTAAGTGTATCATAAAATATCAATTCCATCTCTGTAAGTACAGTGTTCCCTATCCTTTGCGACAGATAGCAAATGTTCTAGTTCCTTAACATATTTACTCATAGGGTTACTGGGAAGCTTATGATATGTGTCCTTGTCATTAAGGAGTCTCATAGCTTCTTTATTTTTATCTGTGGATTATGTAATATTTTATAGTTTGTTTTTAAATCTCTCACTGTATTATACAGTAAATATTATCATTACTTATTTTTTTATACAATTTGGATCTATAATTATTATAATTTGTTTTATTGTTTATGTATCCTGCTTGTGGTACAACACAGGTATTTAATTACAGTATATGCCTAGGAATATCATGCTAGTGAATGAGTAAATTAGCTTAGAATTGTCATTGTCGGCTTAATGGGAAGTGGGATTTTTAAGTGGTATCTTCACGTCATCCACTAATCCTGACAAAGCAGCAGAGACCTGTGAAATGCTTTGGAGGCACGGTAGCTCTCTATAAACTCTGTAGCAAAACTGAAAATGGCTTTAAGAACCAAGAGTTGCTCCTCTTCTCTGAGGTACACTTAGAGTGCCAAATACTGACCACACGTCATGTGACTATCTGGGAAATCAGGTACCGGTGCTACATTGAGTAACATAATGGAGCCTTTACTGTGTGAATGTATTCTCCATCACATAATTTTACTTATGCCCGCAATCTGTTCTATTGTTTTCCATTTATATGATATAAAAATATCTACATTGTGATAGGTATTATTTGTGCTTTTAGTTTCACGTTTCTCTAGGCGTCTGCAGCAGGACTTAGAGTATAACCGTCTTGCACTTTAAAAGGAGCTGCATCGTCCTGTAATGATATTATGGATTAATATTTATCTTGAGGATTGTTTTACTGAGTGTTTTATGGATTTTTTTTTCATTCTATACAGTATCTGGTAGAGCACTGGTTACTTTTTTACTCTATTATGGAATATATTCCGTATCCAAAGATCACTCTGTACACTTCTTTTGCATCCCTAATGTGTCTGCAATGATGGGGGAAGCATTGATATTGTTAATTCGTCAAATTTGGCTACATTAGATGGTCTCTGAGGACCAGCTATCTAAAAAATGCAGTTGTATTTAGGCTATCCAATATTATCAGTGATAGCAAATGGGCTCTGTGTGACAGTATGTTAATCATAAAATATTTCCATTCCTTCACCCTTCCATTTAAGTGATAGGATGTCTCTAAGATTCTATACAGTAACTTGATTTTGTAATTTTGCAAGAACTACTCTTTGCCTATAGTACTTTTTATCATTTTGTTTGATGCACAGCATGCATTAATCAGTAAATTAATCAGGTGGTGGTTTTTAAGCTACTTTTATAGACAAACTCATTGTCTTAAACCCAAATTGCATGCACAGTCTGACTTTTTAATGCATTTCACTTTATTAGTAAACTTAGTTATGACGGTTACAGCAGCTGCTACCAGACACATATGCTGCAAGAAGAAAATTAATTTAGCCAGGAGGAACTAGTTGAGAAAATTAGCAAAACATAAAAAAACATCATAAAAGCTAAATACAGTGTTGGTGTATTTATTATGCCAATATCTAGAAAATGAGAATGTTAGTCATTTGCATATATTACTTCAACACTTGCTATGTATTTTTCAGATATTGAATACAATCTAAATCAGCTCTGCCCACACAATAAACCGTTTGCCTAATCCTCCTGCTATTCACTAAAACCAACAGGTGTTACGATGCTGCTACTCATTAATTTTACTGATTACATAAGGAGAGAAAGCCACCAAGACTGCATTCATTAGTCCCTATTGCTGGCAGAACCATCTAATTCATGAGTGTTACCACAGACATTGTCTTGATTGGCCGAAATAGGGAAATTATCTCTTCATTATAAATATTAAACAATAGACAGATATAAATTTGAAAGAAAAAAACAACTGTATGTGTGTGTCCTTGATAGAGATTTACATTGAACTGTATATTCATTGAGACATCTGCTGAAGGAAATAGATTTCCCTTGGAATTTTCAGCTGAAAACTGCGTCAACGGTCGTTATGGGATATATAGACCACTCCTTTAGGTTTTTTTTGTTATATTACTTTGTTTTACAATACGTTGGTGGACTCTAGTAGCAAAAGAGCATCTATTTTCACTTTCCTTAAAAATCACTGTAAAGACATTGACAAACCCGTTTGATACAAATAATCCTTTCTAGGACTGTAATAGCATGAATACATTCTAAAAACCTACACTGTACAATTAAAAAAAAAAATAGAAATAGATTCCATAAAACTCTATGGTATAACAGAAATATGGGTTTCCCACATGCATGAAAATGTTGAAAAGTAGTGGGTGAAGGTTGTTAATACCCTATATTTGCTTCAGCAGTTCCATTAGATGAAATACAAGTAATGTACTGTATGTCATGGGAGATCAGGACTTTTAACACCTATTTATATTTGTACAAGGATCATTCACTCCTGGCTTCCGATCAAATCCCGCATCTCACACTCCATTCTTCTCCTCACTTTTAAAGCTTTACACTCTTCTGCCCCTCCTTACATTTCAGCCCTAATTTCTCGTTCTGCACCATCCAGACTCTTGCGTTCTTCTCAAGGATGTCTTCTTTCTACCCCCTTTGTATCTAAAGCCCTCTCCCACCTTAAACCTTTTTCACTGACTGCCCCACACCTCTGGAATGCCCTTCCCCTCAGTACCCGACTAGCAACCTCTCTATCCACCTTTAAGTCCCAACTTAAGACACACTTGCTTAAAGAAGCATAGGAATAGCACTGTGGATATTCTGAACACATGATACATAAAGCTTGGCCCCCTGCAGACGCACTTACCAGAACTCCCTCCTACTGTCTCTGTACGTTCTCCCTACTTACCAATTAGACTGTAAGCTCCTCGGGGCAGGGACTCCTCTTCCTTAATGTTACTTCTATGTCTAAAGCACTTATTCCCATGATCTGTTATTTATATTATCTGTTATTTATTTGATTACCACATGTATAACTACTGTGAAGCACTATTTATGTACCTTTATGGCGCTATAAATAAAGACATAAAATACAATACAATACACTAGACAAAAGACGGTATTAAAAACAAAATGTAGTTTATTTGGGTAAATCCACGTACAACACAAAGAATTGCACAAAAAACAGATAAAAACACCCTTACTGGGGGTATGGGGGTGAAATCTAGGCTCAAATAGGTGGAGGGCATCTTCTTCGGAAGGCTTACCCTGACCGGGATATAAACCCGGGCTTCCTGGTCCTCTTCTGGGCTAAATATCCTAGCCACAACCGCTATGTTCAATCCTCAGAACTTGGTCCTGATGCCTGACTTAGTCTCTGCAGGGCATACTTTCCTAGCTTCAAAACGAAGCCAATTGCTGCTATTCGTGACAGAGCAACTTTGAAAAGCCCTCCCTAGCCTCACCGACACAAGTCACTAGATGGTTTGGTTCTCTGAGTCGGCTTCCTCCTTACATACCCTACGCTGTTCTATGTTCAGGATGGAGGAAGGCAGAGCGACCAATCAGAGCATGGGAATTCCCTCCCACTAGCAAATAGGAATAGGGGCTCATTCATTGGCTGACGTCAGAGGAGGGGGCGGGCCAAACCGGCTTGGGATGCCCCGTGGGCGAGACATATGAATTGACAAATGAGAAACAGGCGACATTCTGACGCTTCCCCAAGTCAACCCATTGCCACTTACTGGGCAGGCTCCACTGAGTCTGGCAGACCAGGGTGTCCTCCCCACAGGTGGTCCCTGTTCTCTGGACGCAGTACTCCACCCTGCCTCGGCCACTTAACACCCTGAAACCTCTCAACATCCCGTCTCCTCTTGGAACGCTGATGACTATCATGACTTTCCGCCACCTATATGGATGCCCGAGCTGACTGAATAGACATTTATAGTAAATGCACAAATGTAATAAAACATACTATAATACATATGATAACTTGAGGAGACCTATAGCTGTAAGGGAAGTAGGACTGGGATATCTGGGCTAGAAAACCAGGAGTCTGGGGGACATTGTGCAGCCCCGGTTTAATTCAACCCGCATCCCGGCAAATCATGCCTGCACGCCGGGAGAATTAGGGGACTACCGGTAACTTTGGCCCCCGAACTCTTGTGGCCCTCGAAATCATGCAAACAAAACAATGGCATTTCTTTCCAAATATCCCACCTAAAACTCACACATAGAATGTTTCAAGAGAACATGAAAAGTGGGAAATCAGGGGGCACTTTAACTTTAACATGTGATAGAACACGGTCCCTGGCTTATGGTGCTATGTGGCTGCAAGGGACCCAAGTTTTCAGTGGTAACCCTATGGGCTTAACCTTTATTGTATAGCCTTGGTATCTCTTACTGTCACAATGTACTTTATTTGAAAGGCATATGTTATTAAACTGAATTATAGAGTTTGACTTTAAACAGAGTTTTTTTCCCCAGTTTTGCAGCATGGAGACTTTAGTTAAAAAAAAACTGTAAAACTTTATATTTCCTTCTTTTTTGATACCATATTATTTCTAATGGATTATAACAAATAACAAATTCTGTTTAAACAGAATGAAGTTTGAATGTATCCACATAAATCTTGAATTCAAGCAAACTTTGTAAGTTTCTGCCTAAGAGTATATTAAACAGTAATTCATAATGTGCTGGGAACAAATTTGAGAGGTATGGTTTAATCTGTCAAAATCAATCTGAGTCATGTTTAATCATGTTGTATATCCTTTTTGTCAATTGTCTACCATAAATATTCATTTTCTTGTGACTTGTTTTCTTGTTTTAACCCTTTTGTTCCTGTTATGCTATTCTAAAAATGGCATAAGGGCTGACATGCACTTTCACAAATTTCACAATAGAAAAAAACACTATGCACAGTAAAAACACCTACAATATATTATATTGTATAGTCAACAGTCCACTGAGTCTATGGGGGCGATTCACTAAGCTCCGATAAGTTGCTTTAAGAGCGCAAAGTACCCCCGATAAAGGCTGACGTGCGATTCACTAAGCAGTGATAACTATGCTTTATCGCTCTTAAAAGGCCTTTTTTCAGCCCTCGGCGCAAAATGCGCCCGATCAGGCAAATGTGCTGATTTTTGCCAGTACTTGAGATTCACTAAGCCGCACTAAGTGAATCGGCCTTTTAAAAACGCGCCTGACAAACGCGCCAGCTAAAGGCAGGCGCAAAAGGAGCTGGACACAGAAATTTTTTCTTTGTTTACCTTTTTGCAGGCACACCATCCATACAACAGGACCGCGGATGAACCCGGCTGATCCCCGCGGGACTACTGGGGTCCCGGGAGTCCTCGGGGGTCCCCACGGTTCCCCGCAGGGATGTCCGGGGGACCCTATGGCCTTCCGCGGGCCTGCAGTACCAATGGTGTGACCCCAAAAAATAAACAATATTGTAAAAAAATACCCCCCTCCCCTAACACATACACTATAGTAATGGGCAAAATTACTATTATCCACATATGGATAATAATGCATTTGCCCATTAAAAATACATTAATCACAACAAATAAAATAAATACATTTTCCACTCACCCTTGTCCGGCACCCACGATGAAGGCCATCCTCATCTTCATCACCGTCCATGCCCTCGGGTGCTGAAAAACATACACAAGAATAAAAAGAGCCAATCTAATGTCCCCTAACCCCTTAATCACCTTAGCGGTTATTAACCGCGACAGTCATTAAGGGGTTAACCCACCCTCACTCACCACTCACTCAGGAGGCCTAAGTACCCCGCACTACCCCCACCCCTAAGGCCTAACCGCCCTCACCCACAACACACCCGAGAGACTTACCCAGGCTTGGGGACAATAACCCCTTCCCCCACCACCTACAATCAATACAATACACAGCCCCACAATAAACATTACTGTATTTAATAAACAAAACATAGCCCACCCCTTGTGCCCCCCCTCATACAACATGATTTATTCTTTGACATATAGGGTTTATACCCCAGGCCCACAGGAGTCCTCGGTGGTCCTGGCCGGTGCCCGCAGGCCCCACAGTGGCCCAGCAAAGTGGTGCACACAGGGTCTAGACTCCTTGGGAAAGGGCTGCAGAGCCTGAAACGCTTGGGAGGAATTTGTCCTTGTATGTTAATTTGTTTTTTGTTTTTTTATTATGTGATTCATTAAACTTTTTTTATTTTTTCAAACCTGGTGAGTTGATTGGTGCTTTTTCCTTGGATCCTGTTGTTCAAAAAACAAGACAGGGATTGGCTGCCGCTCACCATAAATTGGAATAAAATTTACTGGTAAAGAAGGATAGGGTGCATATGGGATGGGTAATTGAGCTAAGAGGGGTGGTGGGTCACAGAGGTGGCCTAAAAGACTCCTATTTGCACTCGCTAGACCAGTTGATTTAGGCTAGGAAAAATTCAATCCTTGGAGATAGCTTCATAGCCATACATTTACAATTATAAAATCACATTTATTAAACATATATACAAAAGACCTAATGTCTAAAATGCCACTATGTGGCTCCAGGAAACACAGAGGGAGCACAGGGGTAGGGGAATAATTGCTATGAGAGTAATTCAATTCTTGGGAGACTGTTATTTAATATACTGTCGTATTGGTTCTGCTAGTATTTTCCTAGAGGGAATTCCCATCATAATCCTCTATTAGTATCATAGAGGTATATAGCCTGTGTAATAGGCTGGGATCCCAGCGTGGGAAGGTTGCTAGGTAGTTATGGCTTATAACCGTGTTAGATGGGGCTATGTATTTCAGGGTAAAGTCCCTATATGTCATATGATATCTAGACAGAATAGTTTAGGGACCCCTATATACTGTCCCTCTACCTTCCTTCAGTAAGGTGCACGGAGCGCCTAATGAAAGCGCCCCGCTATGCAAAACCGTTAGCAGTCTGGGCGTCACTACGTGTAGCGTGGCTCCGTTGTTACTAAAGAAGCAAGACAGTCAGTTATACCACTTAAAGTGCTGTCATTGGTGCTGTCTAAAAGCATGCACCAGTGTGTATATAGCGTGGTGACGTCATCTGGAGTCGCGGAGGAACACGAAGCGGGAAGCTGAGAGTTTTGCGAGACTGACAGGTCGTATGAACAGCTGAAGGGAGCGCGCTATATACACACTGGTGCATGCTTTTAGACAGCACCAATGACAGCACTTTAAGTGGTATAACTGACTGTCTTGCTTCTTTAGTAACAACGGAGCCACGCTACACGTAGTGACGCCCAGACTGCTAACGGTTTTGCATAGCGGGGCGCTTCCATTAGGCGCTCCGTGCACCTTACTGAAGGAAGGTAGAGGGACAGTATATAGGGGTCCCTAAACTATTCTGTCTAGATATCATATGACATATAGGGACTTTACCCTGAAATACATAGCCCCATCTAACACGGTTATAAGCCATAACTACCTAGCAACCTTCCCACGCTGGGATCCCAGCCTATTACACAGGCTATATACCTCTATGATACTAATAGAGGATTATGATGGGAATTCCCTCTAGGAAAATACTAGCAGAACCAATACGACAGTATATTAAATAACAGTCTCCCAAGAATTGAATTACTCTCATAGCAATTATTCCCCTACCCCTGTGCTCTCTCTGTGTTTCCTGGAGCCACATAGTGGCATTTTAGACATTAGGTCTTTTGTATATATGTTTAATAAATGTGATTTTATAACTGTAAATGTATGGCTATGGAGCTATCTCCAAGGATTGAATTTTTCCTAGCCTAAATCAACTGGTCTAGCGAGTGCAAATAGGAGTCTTTTAGGCCACCTCTGTGACCCACCACCCCTCTTAATCCTGCTGTTCAACCAATTTTTCTCATTCACATCTTGCTACCCCTCAAATTGGAGTGACGCACTTCCGCAGCGCAGGTTGTTTGACACATCGTGACGCATCACTGGAGAACGCCGACAGGAGACGCGCATCTCCACGTGTAAGCTTAGAGATTTTCCCGGACGGTCTGAAGCCTTGGCTCTCATCACGGCTCCAGCACGCGCGATCCCTACAGCTATATTCTAAAGGACTCAGGTATCGATTTGCTTATACATACCTCTGGACATCAATGCGATGTCAATTGCCAGTGATTACTTACCTGCTGTGTTACGGATTTAGATCCTTATTGTATTTTTTCAAGCTATATTTACTTATTACTTTTTGGGTTTCTCTGTACACATTTCAGAGTCCCCATATTGCTATCTTTGGAGCTGGGAGTAGCTACTCATGCATGATTGTATTTTTTTATTGCATTTTTTTGTGTTGACCATTTACTGCCAATGGGCTATAGATAAATACAGTGACAAGCAATGCATTTTTTCACAAATGCTTGTTTTTATTTCATTGATACAGTATGTATTTTTGTCTATTGTTTTCTTTTTAATTCTTGTTTATTTTTGGTGTTTGTTTTTTTTTATTTTTGTGTTTTTTTGGTTTCTTGTGGTTTTTGGGGGGGATTGTTTTTTTTTTGTTTCTTGTGTTTTGCTAGGGTTTGCTTTCTTTTATTGTTGTTTTTTTGGTGATTGGTTTTGTGAATTCTGTTTGCTTTATTTTGGTGATTGTTTTCTTTTTTACTTGTTGTTTATTTTTGTCGATTGTTTTTTATTTTAGGTTGTCCATTCCCTTTAGGGAAGCCAGGGGAACTCAAGGATTCCTAGGAACCCCTTTTGAAAACACTGCACTAATGTAGCATAATTTTTTTGTAGTGTTTCTCCCAGCCTCTGTTAATTGTATAATTAACACCCTCTCCCCTCCTGCATCCCTATTCCTCCTGCAGATGGCTGATACATGTATTGTCCTATTTCTTACTATCCTTTTCATCCGTTTATTGCCCTGTCTGTTTATTTGCCAATCTCTGCTTTGCTTTCCTATATCATTAACCTTAGATTGCTATCTTATTTTTTGGGGGGAATCTTTGCAAATAATAATTGCTTGACCAGAGGAAGAGAGAAAACGCTCAAAAGCTTGTCTGATAATATCAATCGTTAGTCCAAATAAAGAAGATATCACCTAATACTGAAGTACTCATTTAGTCTGCACAATCGCAGCTCGACTAAAATAACTATTTCTGCTTAAAAACATTTTTGTGAATTTTGTCTATTATCCACTTTGTACCACTTATACATCACATCCTGTATTCTGCAATGTCAGCTCTATCTCCTAAATCGAGCTCAAAATGATGAAATTAAAAAAATATCAAGGATGCCTCATTTATGTTTCCAAGTAGTCTATTAAATTCATATTTCCTTGTATAAGTATGTTTGTAGTTTTATAGACAAACGTCTATTCTAACTACTGTATCAATAAAATGGAATCTAACTTTTGACCATGGCTGGGATCTGCATGCTGATTATGTGTTCATAATTTATTTTGGATTAATGTCATATTTTAAAATGACCTCTACAAGGCAGACAGCATGAACAGATAGTCCCCCAGAATGTCTCAGAATGAATTTCCAATTGTTATTCAGCAGAACACATCTTATTTAACTGGCATGAAAAAAACACATTTTCAGCATATTAATTTAAGTTGATTCCTCATATTGTTAATTAAACTGATGATAAAAATAATTTTCTAATTTCATTCCTGACATTAAAATGACATTTTCTGTGACACCTAATATTTCTTTGCTAATTGTAAAAGTTCTGATCTGTATGCTGATTTACAAAGTTAAAAGTAATCTGGTGATTAAACAATTTGGTACTCATGTAACACTGCATTTTTTCACCCAGAATTTACCTTTGTATAATGAAAAAGATAGACCTCTGTATTTGCTTCTGCACAAGCTGTTTAGCTCAGACAACCGTAACAGGAAAAATATTCTCTCACTTGGAAATAATTAAATTATTGCATGCACATAGATTGAGGTCTCTTTACAAGTGCTTGTTTGCACCAATGAATCATAACAGATAGAACAATTGAATAATACTGTACATTGTAAGTTGATCATTTAATGTAGTGTTTCCTGTTAAAAAAAACAATAACAAGAGAATTTAGAACAATACAATAGGGATATTTAACACTATCCTATAATTTTAAATATGCCAATATTAAGAAATGTTGTAAATGTTCATGGAGATATGCATATGTACAGTAAATAATTCCACAAGTCTCTACACTTCTACACTTTCCTGTTATAGTCTCATCATGCATAATGCTACAATATCTAACCTTTAGTAGCGTAGCTTGACAGTAACCATAACAAGCCTAATTATTTAATTACAGTACATATACAGTTGTAGCAAGACTTATTGTTGACGGTGCCATGTTGACGCAAGGTTGCCGGACCACAGTTCAGCCACCAGTGATCACTGCCTCCAAAAACAAAGTGGCTCGGGAGGATTATCCCTGCGGGATCCCCACTTCTGAATTGAACCTCAGTCACCTACAATATCAAAGGTGTTGGACAGGACATTTAAATGATTTAAATGTCCTGTCCAACACCCTTGATGACGTACAGTAGATGACCGAATATGGTCCTATAGTATCCCCCCTCATGACATAGATACAGATATTCAGTTATCTACATCATCAAGGAGCAGTACAGATAAAGGGATGCTCAAGGGAGACAGGGAGAGAGCCTGCTTCTCTCTTGGACTCCTCTGTGCAGTTCTATCAGACTGGCTGGCCCAGTAGGTTTAATTCTGTGGGGGTCCCACTTTAATCCTTCCAGGCTGCAAAATTTACTGTTTCAGCTTATTTGTCCGCTGTGTCAGGGACAGTAAGTATTGATATATCCGCACAGTACAGTATGTTTAAATATAATGCTTCATCTTCTATATAACATGGGTAATAAGGATGTCCTGTGGTAGCATTTTTGGTGATTAATAAGGGAAGACAAAAAGCTGAGTAGAGAAATAAAAAGAGAGAGAGATCGAGCGATAGAAATCAGAAGAGTGAGGAGAGAGATTACAAGAATAGAATACTGGTGGGGAGGATAATTCTGCGACCTAGAATGTTTAGGCCCAGGCAAACACTTCTGGGTCCTACGTTGGAGTTGTTTAGTCAGGGAGTTCAATTGTGTACCTTTAATATCAAGGACCAACAATATTGCAGCTTTCTATTGGCTGTCAGAAGGTTAGTTTGTGTCCACTGAGCATGAATACTTGCACAAGATTCACTAATGTTTTGGTTTTTATATTGAAAATAATTAATGTTTTAGTTGTGATTCTTAAAAAAAAAATTTTTTTGACAAACCGAATGGTTTGAGTTCTGGTTTAGAATTGTTACAATACATTGGGAATAAAAATCAAAGGTTGAAAAAACAAAGTATGACATTATTATTTTCTAACTGCAAATGAAGATTTTCATAGCTTGTTAATACGAGGAAACAAAGCACAAAGCATGTTTTCATTATTGAAGGTCGTTTATCTGCTGTCCATGTACCGGACACAGACTTATCTCACTCCGGTGTACTCTGACTTGTACTAAGCAATGTTGGTTCTTTTGCACTCTGTGAAACTCTGCGGGCGTCCAGGGTCCCTCGGGTGGTCCCTGTGGGTGTCTGGAGGCATTTAGGAGGTCCCCACGGGTGTCTGTTGGCCTCCAGATGGTTCCCATGGTGTCCAGTTGCCCCACAATGGTCCCTGTGTTGTCCCACGTGTGTCTGGGGGTCCTCGGGTGGTCCCCGTGGGTGTCCTTGGGTGGTCCCTGTGGGTGTCCGTGGGTAATTGGTTGGCACCCACAGGTCTAGGGGCCCTTGGGTGGTCCCCACGGGTGTCTGGGGGCCCTTGGGTTGTCCCTGCAGGTGTCCTGGGACATCCAGGAGGTCCCCGCGGGTGTCCAGAGGCCCCACAGGGGTCCGTGGGTGGTCCCCGTGGGAGTCTGGGGATCCTCGGGTGGTCCCTGCGGGTGTCCTTCAACCCTCAGGTGGTTCCCACAGGTGTACTAGGGCCCTCGGGTGGTCCCCATGGGTGTCTGGGGGCCTCCAGGTGATCCCTGTGGGTGTCCGGCGTACCCGCTGGCTTGTGGTACTGTACTGTATATATATATATATTATATATATATATATATATAATATACATATATATGCATCCATTCAATTACAATGTTTTATTTTTGGCTCTCGGCCAAACACATCCCACGGTATACAGCGATAAGCCCCCATTCGCAAGTTTTGTAAAATCATTCAATTCTATTATGTTATTCGATTACGTTATCGAGGCTTTAGAATTGCGATTTTATCCAAAATTCTTCTCATCAGAAAAGAGAAGGCTGCAAGAGAGGGACGTAGGGAAAAAAATGCATTTTTCCTGCATCGGATTGATGCCGGAGGTCTCGGGAGCTGGTACACATTAATACCAGCACCGGAGACCCATTGCTCACGTACACAAGTATTCAAATTTTTATTAAAACCTTGCGATCGCTGGCCAGATATGTGCAGGTAGAGGCGGCTCTCTCTGTGCAGCTCTCTATGCAGCTGGGCCAGATCGCTGCAGATCACACGGGTGAGAACTTTTGAGGGAGGCTGAGATCACATCGCTACTCATCGTATGTTTTGGTCATTTTGCTATCACATGGTTTCAGAGTCTTTCTGAATACCGTGATAACTAAACTGACAAAACCTCTGACAGTAACATGCCAAATGTGAGATTTTATCAAAGCTACTAGAATAGCCCCCTAAATCTGTATGTGATCGAGGAATCATGCTGTAAATGGTGTAGTCCAATAGTCATAGTCCCTCAACTAGATGGGAAGGTAAGGTTTGGTGTGGACCTCCGAAAGGTAAATGCGGTATCCAGGTTTAGTGCATACCCAATACAAAGGACAAATTGATTATTGATTGACACCCTTGGTATGGTGGAGTATATATCAAAGTGTTACCTCACAAAAGGAAACTGGCAAAATACCTTTAGAGGAGGAGTCCAAGTGCTAAACCGCTGTTGCCACTCCAATGGATTTATACTAATTTGTGATGATGCCATTTGGCCTGCATGGAGCCCCAGCCACCTTCCTGAGGCTCATAGATAAGGTGCTGCTACCACATAGGGCTTAAGCCACAGCCTACCTGACTGACATTGTTATCTACAGTAAACACTGGCGTGCCCATCTAAACAGCTAAAAGCTGTCCCTGGGTCTCTGAGCGAGGCAGGTTGTAGTGCGGTTGTAGTTAGGAAAATAAGGCCACTGACCAGTAAGGTACAGTAGCTACCATGAAATAAGTTCTGACGCCGCAAACAAAGACACAGGTGCAAACCCTGTTGGGTTTAGCTGAGTACTATCGTCCGTTAATCCCTAATTACTCTGAAATTACAGCACTCCTACTATACAAGTGGAGTGCCAGAGAGCCTTCAATGAGAGTGATAGAGAGCCTTCAATGAGGTAAAAAGGTGTCTATCAGAGGGTCCTGTCCTTGGAAGCGCAGATTTTGAAAAGCCTTTTCTCGTACAAACCAATGCATCAGACGGGACTGGGGGCAGTTCTATCACAACAGTTTGAGGGGTAAGGACACCTAATCCTTTTCCAGAGAGAAAAGAAATGACTCTGTAATTGAAAAGGAATGCTTTGCAGCGAAATTGGCTATTGAGGCCTTAAGGCATTACCTGGTGAGAATCCATTTTAACCTGTTGACAGACAACGCTCCACTAAAGTTGTTAAATTCAATTAAATTCAAATAAAGGGCTCGAATGCTAGGCTAACCAGGTGGTAACTGACCCTCCAGCCCTTTTTGAGATACAGCACAGGCCTGGGAAGGAAAATGTAAATGCGGAATTCCTATCTCGAGAAGGGTGGATGGTTGGGTTTCAGCCATGTGGGGTCACAGCCACATACAAACAGGGGCGGAATGTCTCAGGGTGGATTCCTTATCTGAGTGTTATGCATGGGAGGCCTATGTTTGAAGGATGAACGCAGCACTAAGCAGGTTAAATCTCATTCTGAGAAAATGTGAGGTAGGAACTGAGTCCAGAAGGGGTGCTTCCAAAGTCCTGTTGTATGTAGAGTATAAATGAAAATCACCCAAACTAATCAGGTTTAGAACAAAACAGACCTATTATAGTACCTAAGCTGTATGAATAACATAGCCCAGTGTTGTGTGGTTTGGTTAAATCTTATACTCACACAGAACACATGGAGGTGATGGGGGGAGGCTAGGTGTCTCTTGATATTGCATATATAAGCATACCTTTAATTCGTTATGTATGTCCCCTATCATCCTCCATTGTGCCTCCTGTTCCGTGTCAGCCTGATGAAGTCGTCCCCCCAAATCCACACTGGCTACTCGTGTAAAGTAAAACAGCCTGCAGTCAATCGGTAAGAATACTCACAGTAGGATTGTTAGTCCGTTTGATGGTGTGCATCAATCCCAGGTGTAGCAAGTAAGACTGTCTCTGGCACTGGAGCAAGCTGCAGTTATAAGACCACGATTGCCTCAGGCACCGGAGGTTTAACACTGTGGGAGGTCTAATATAAAAGCATGGACCCCTCACACCGTAACAAAAGTAGATTGTATCTGGCACAGTGGACTAGTTTTTTATAAGGTTTTATAAGGTTTGTTTAGTCTCTTCTTGCAGTTTCTGAGCTCCTTGCCAATTCTATAATTAGCAAATAGGTATAAGCACACTTCTACAATGTGGTAATCTGAATTTCTCTCTCTTTCTATTTCTATTTCCATTTGTGGATAATAGTCATTGTGCCCATTGTGCCCATTACTGTTTTGTATGTTAGGGGGGTATAGGTGTTGTTGGTGTCATATATATATATATATATATATATATATATATATATATATATATATTTATTTATTTAGTTAGTGTGAGGCTGGTGTGTGTATTTTTTATTACTGTGGGTAGTGGGGGTGGGTGAAGGGGGTATTAGCCCCAACGGTGGTTGTTTAGGGCTTGCGGGTGGGTAGCGGGAGGCCTTAACCCCTTCATGACCGTAGCGGTATTAACCGCTACGGTCGTGAAGGGGTTAAGTGCACCTGCAACTCCCCCGCAAGCCCTAAATAAACAACAAGGGCCAAATACCCCCTTCACCCACCCCCGCTACCCACAATAAAGCTGGCACGGTTGTTTAACCCCTTCATTACCTTAGCGGTTAACCGCTAAGGTAATGAAGTGGGCTTTAAATGCATTTTTCCTGCCTCGGATGCATGCCGGGGGGGTCCGGTGCTGATATTAATGGTATCAGCTCCGGAGATCCCCGGCATCAATCCCAGCCAGGAAAAAGGACTGAATTTTTTATAAGTGCCGATCCGCCACTCATCCGCTGCCTCTGAGCAGCAACTTGCCATTTTTTTCTTGCGTGGCTGATCCGCCAGCACAATGGTATTCTAGAGAGGCGAATAGCTCCGCTTAGCTACTCGCCTCTACTAGAATACAGCGTGGTGCCTTCTCGTCCCGCCACCGGCGGAAAAAAATAAAACCGCCAGCCAAACTGGCGTTTTTTTTTAATCTCGCCACTTTCTCGTCCGTTACTGAATACAGATAGGCTTTTTAGGTGGGAAAGTGGTGAGAATTGCCTTTCCGCTGCTTACTGCATGAACCCAATAGCTGTTTCAAAGCAGCGCGGGTTTCTCCGCCATTACGCTCAATGGTAGGACCCACCTCGCCGGCGTGACCCTTTCTCGCCGCCATTACTGTTCGGACCCTGTTGGGGTCAAGTGAGGGGGTTCCTAACATCTAGGGGCAAAATGAATTTTATCTCTAGGTGCCCTAGAACAGAAGTTCCCACACCAATTGACCTACTTCCCAAGCCAATTGCGCGCTCATTGCTCTTTTTTTACAATGTTGCCGAGCTTGCGACTTTGCGGTCAGGCAGTAAAAAAAACATGTTCTTTTATTGATGGAGTCAGTACAAAAACATTTACAAATACTGTACAATGTTGAAAAATTTAAAGCGCACAGCACTTCTAACTATCAACACACAATAATACATACTGCAGCCTTTATTAAATTCTTCTGGCAGATTGAAATCGGAGAAACATGTACAAAACATTTGTAAAACATGGAGATACATGAAAAATGGACGTTTATACTGTATGAATATTAATTTGTCTATAGAAAATCTACTGGGTTTTTTTTTGGTGCATGGGGCACATGGAGTTAAAGTGACTTGCTTTTTATATACTGTATTTGGGGGTTGTATTTGGGGATTTATTCATCAAATTATTATGATGAACTGCCTTTTGAAATTACAGTGCTGTTAACTATTTCAGCCACACACCTCCAGAGTTTTTAATCCCTCCCTAGCCAAGCGTCAATCGGCTAGTCACCCTAGCCTACCAACCCCTCTCTCCACTGGGTTGTTAATCTTCTGCATATTGCCATTGTGTTCGTAATCCGCCCATAGCTGAGCTACAAAGACTCAGTACGCCTGCGTCGAATCACACCATCCCCCTCCCCCATCCCTTAGAGGCTTGTTTTGTTAACGGTAACGCTTTGGAAAATCCCCTCTCGAATTGGAAATGTAAATCTGATGTGCACAGCACTGTGAGAATTGAGAGTAAACTGATATTGCATCACGGAAAAAAATGCAAAGATAAAAATAATCATGAATAATACATACTGTACAGTACTGCAGCCTTTATTAAATTCTTCTGGCAGATTGAAATCGGAGAAACATTTACAAAACATTCTTATTCATTGGTGCACTGTAGGGTTGGTTGTCAATGATTATGATTCGCAGGAAAGTGAATAAATATTTATTTTATTTTATCAGGAACCAAAAAATACAAATATAAAAATAATCAGGAATAATACATAATGCAGTCTTTATTAAGTTCTTTTGGCAGCTTGAAATTGGATAACCATTTGGAAAACATTTGTAAAACATGGGGAAACATGAGTAATGCACATTTATAAAAATATTATTTTATACTATATACAGTACTGTAATGTACTGTACAATATATATATATACTATGTATAGTAATATTATTTTTTCCATCTTTATCTTTTCCTCATTCTGTCTGCAGTACAGTAGTTCATTGAGAGAGGAGAGGTTTTGTGTACATCCTTACTGCTGTTTACAGTATATACTGTACATTTGACTGTACAGTACAAGCAGAGTAGACTGGACGCAACACCCCACCCCCCCTAGGCCACCCTTTTTCCTGAAACGACAAGAAAACAAAAAATTAGTGCAGTTACTGTACTGTACTGTACTGTATGTGCGTACTGTACTGTATTATGGCAGAACTACTGTAGGTGGCTGGTGCAGCTTTCTCTGGAATGAAAAAAATGGAGCAGTTAGTACGCAGTTACTGTAGTACTGTCAAACTAGTCTACTGTATACTGTAACTACTGTATACTCTGACTACTATTAAATTCTATGTACTGTATTGTAACCTGATGGCTGGTGCTGCTCTCTCTGTAAAGAATAAACTAACTACTGTAGTGTATACTCTTACTATCTGGAAAGAAAAATTCTGTGCCATACTTACCTGTATCATACTGTACTTACAATACTACAGCACAGTACTACTTTCCTGATGCTTGCCCATTACCTGCGATGACAATGGGCAACACAGTGGCAATATTGTTTATATATTTATTGCAGCGTTCCACGGTGAGTACATCGTTCCAAAAACTCTATATGCCTTTCAACAACTCCTTTTTGGAGGGTTTCGCCACTTTCCCGATATGGTCCTTCAGCTGATGCCAGACCATTTCGATCGGATTGTAGTCTGGCGATCTGTCATTGGAAAGAAAGGACAATTGGTTTAAGAGCTAAAAACAGTGGGGAACAAAAATGGGACACGGTCTACTGCACTTACTTCGCTGGCGTCTTCACTCAGTTGATGCCGCGCTCAAGGACATGCGCCGTTGACGCGGTGTGCTTGGGATCGTTGTCCTGGTAGAAGCAGTGACCATCGGGGAACTCGCGTGTGATGTATCTCAGGCACAATGTTGTCTTGGAAGAAAGCTTTATTCATGATTCCTATAGCAAGAAAAGAAAAGTGCTCAAAAACTGCACAATAGTACAGTACAGTACATACGGTAAGGCAACACTAGTCAAGTACAGTGCATAAGGCGACATTATATTTGATAAATTTTACCTTCAGAGATGACAATGCATCCCGGTCCACGCCTAGAGATGGCACCCCACACATGCAGCTTCACAGGGTGTTTTGGCCGCGGCTTCAAAGATATGCGGCATTTTTTGTGGAATGCAAAGCTTGCAAATCTCTCCAGTGACACAGTAGACTCATCAGTGAAGATGCATTCGTGGAAAGTCTCCCCACTGTCGATCCATGCCTGGGCCTGGAACACTCTTTTGATTTTGTTTGCGTCCCGTATCATGGGGTACGCTCTGTAATGATAAGGAATAAAAAAATTTAGTGGCACAGTGCAGTACAGTTTGCTAAACAACACTTTTACCTCCTGTACTGTCCAGTACTAACCTCACACATCCATATTTCCATCCAATGCTGCGTCTCATCTTCTTTATGCTGCTCTCGGATACAGTCAGATTGTGCTTTTCCTGCAGAGTGTTTTTAACCCTTAATGCACTCCTCTCATCATTCTCCTCACTTATTTTGTCCACCAGAAGAGTTGTCTCCCTACAATGTAAAGAAAATATATTGTTTTATTAATATGCAGCAATATAAAATGTATATAAATATAATGTTGTAATATTAAATAAATTGAAATATACAAAAAATATAGACTGCTGTACTATAAATATAAATATACAAAATAAATATACTGTTGTAATATAAATATAAATATACATCCTATATATATCGTTGTAAGATAAATTGAAATATACAAAAAATGTATACTGCTGTACTATAAATATAAATAGACAAAATATATATACTGTTGTACTACAAATATAAATATACACAATAAATATACTGTTGTAATATAAATATACATCCTATTTATACCGTTGTTAGATAAATTGAAATATACAAAAAATGTATACTGCTGTACTATAAATATAAATAGACAAAATATATATACTGTTGTACTATAAATATAAATATACTCTATAAATATACTGTTGTAATATAAATATACATCCTATATATACCGTTGTAAAATAAATTGAAATATACAAAAAATGTATACTGCTGTACTATAAATATAAATAGACAAACTATGTTGTAATATAAATCAACAGAAATAACAGTATTACAGTAGATACAGAACTGTACTGTAGATGTACTGTACTGTATGAACAGTACAGTACGTACAGTACATTTTTCTATATTTTTTTTTGTTAAGTTTTATAAATATACTTACGCGTTAGTTACCCTTGGTGCCTTTTTCCGGTCTCTGTTTTTTCTGTATGCATGAAAGCTCACGGTGTTTAATGGCACAACGAGGCCAGAAGTAGCTAACCAGCATTGGATAGCAGCAATTCGGTGTCCGCTCCTGTACATCTCCTAAATTCGCATGCTGAGATCCTTTGAAATCTTTTTAACAGGCATTGCTGCGAGTAGATAGAAATACAAACACAAGAATGTATATTCGATGTTTAGTCGATGTGTATTCTATGTGCAGTCAATATACAAAATGGATGGTGTATTTATACGGTAATGACTCACATTAGAGTACGCCCACTTTCAACACCTGTATCTGGTCGCCATGCATAAAAGGTCACACACTTTGCCTACTGTAGGCCACCACTCCATGATCTTTATCTGAACTTGCCCTTGTCCAGATACTGCATTGTGCCACCTGCTTCCATGGAGCATCCCCGGTTCTATGGACGCAAGAACCCACTCACCTCTGCCGTGCCTGTCATGCTGAAAAAGCGAAAGGCGGTTGCCGTTTCCACGCCAAGGGCAAAGCGACAGGCTAAGGCCAATAAAGAAAACCTTCTGCTGACCCCAAAGGTTAAGGGTTTTCTTAGACGTAAGCTTCATTATGTCAAGAATATATAAGGTGATGTACTCTCGACACAAAACGATTGGCAGCCAACCCATCGAATCCGCAGACCACTTCCTCCCATATGCTTCGACGACTCTGCTGTAGCTGTCCCGGAAAACTTCAGCCCGTCTTCTCCACCCCCATCTTCTCCGGTTCCATCTGACGACGCTGCCGCCTCTGAAATCCACGGGTCAATGTCTTCTTTGCTCTTTGACGACTCTGCTTCTCGCCCGGAAATCCAAAGGTCACATTCTCCATCCCTCTTTGACGACGCTGCCGCTTCTCCTCTACCGGGTATCCACAGGTCACCTGCTCCACTCTCCATCGATGCCGCTTCTGTCCATGGAACCACCATCTCATCCTCCGTTGCACCCATCCCCCCAGATGTCCAGACGCCATGCATAAGAAGCAGCTCGTTAGACCGGATGCTGAATGGGATAAGTGTGGATCTCCCCGGGAATTCTATTGTGCTAGCAAAGATAGATCTGCTTCTGGAGACAATGCTAAATGTGGAGCAACGGATGCTACAAATGGAACAACGGATGGATTGACGGATGGAGAAGATAGAGGCTGACATAGCGGGCATACATTATTTGCTCGGTGCTAATGCCCCTGTTTCCCCGATGCCGGAGCAGGGGGGTGACATGGATGTGATGAATGAGACCTTCGACCCCCTTCCATCACCAAGCGCACCCCCTCCACCAGAAGATGTAGTGTACATTAATGCCGTTGAGGAGGACATGACAACACCATCAAGACCACGCCAGGAGACAACACGGCGACCACGACCGGAGGAAAGCTTCCTCCCAGAAAACCTACCATCGCCCGTCGCCTCAAGCACACCCGCTCTCAAAAGACCTACACCCACTCGCATCGAAACGGTGCCCGACATCACCCTGTGCGATCTGCCACCGGCGCTCAGGGAGAATTATAGGGTGAAGAGTGCTGGTGTACCCCACAAGTATGCCTTGATAATTTTTAAGCACCATGTTCCCTACTCGTTGTACTGCGAGTGGGTGTTCAAAGTGAACTACGATGGGAATCGCACAAAAAAGGCGCTTCCTGTCATTTTAAGGAAAAACATTGTGGAAGAAATGCGGCGCTTTTATGCAGTTACAGATCCTGTAATGAAAGGCATTAGAGAATGCATTATTGGCGTTTTGCGCCATGCAAGGAATCGGCCATGGACGGACAATGTGGAGGACTTTCAGTGAGACCATACTGTTGTGCTGAACTGTATTGTACTGTACATGTTTTGCCCTACTGTTACTTAAAATGCTTCAACATTGTATTTGTAAATAAATGTTTTTGAACTGACTGCACCAATAAAAGAACATGTTGATTTGTCTTACTGTACTGTACATTGTTTCCATTTGCTCCTTTGATAGTACTGTATAACAAAAAAGAGTGTTTCTAGAATGTAGAGGCTGGCTGCACTGTTTATTTACTGCCTGACCGCAAAGCCGCAAGCTCGGCAACATTGTAAAAAAAGAGCAATGAGCGCGCAATTGGCGTGGGAACTAGGTCAATTGGCGTGGGAACTTCTGTTCTAGGGCACCTAGAGATAAAATTCATTTTGCCCCTAGATGTTAGGAACCCTCTCACTTGACCCCAACAGGGTCCGAGCAGTAATGGCGACGAGAAAGGGTCACGCCGGCGAGGAGGGTCCTACCATTGAGCGTAATGGCGGAGAAACCCACGCTGCTTTGAAACGGCTAAGTCAGAATGAGCAGAAACCTGGAACCCATAACTCCGGTTCTGTTCAACCTAGAGGGCTCAGATTCGGTCACCATGTAGTCCTAGTTGTGGCAGGATTGCATGGCAAATTGCGACCCTCTCGTGGCAACAGAATGGAGTCAGGGTAATGTTAAAGTTCAGGTTTCTGCCATTGACTTGCATGGCAGAAAAAAAAACACTTTGGTAATGTGCTTTTAAACTGTCTTTTGGTATCTCCGGTTCCGGGGGTCTTGGAAGGCTGATATTTTGCCACAATGGCAAGGGTCCTTCCGCATGAGGACCAGGCGAATTTCAACCCGCTCAGACCCACAGAACGGATTATTTTAAATTATATTCGCGCAATTGGCGTGGGAACTACTTAGGGCCTCGGTCAAGTTCACGGCCAATTGGCGTGGGAACTTCTGTTCTAGGGCACCTAGAGATAAAATTCATTTTGCCCCTAGATGTTAGGAACCCTCTCACTTGACCCCAACAGGGTCCGAGCAGTAATGGCGGTGAGAAAGGGTCACGCCGGTGAGGAGAGTCTTACCATTGAGCGTAATGGCGGAGAAACCCGCGCTGCTTTGAAACGGCTAAGTCAGAATGAGCAGAAACCTGGAACCCATAACTCCGGTTCTGTTCAACCTAGAGGGCTCAGATTCGGTCACCATGTAGTCCTAGTTGCGGCAGGATTGCATGGCAAATTCGACCCTCTCGTGGCAACAGAACGGAGTCAGGGTAATGTTAAAGTTTAGGTTTCTACCACTTTGTTAATGTGCTTTTAAACTGTCTTTTGCTATCTCCAGTTCCGGGGGTCGTGCAAGACAGATATTGTGCCACTATGGCAAGGGTCCTTCCGCATGAGGACCAGGCGAATTTCAACCCGCTCAGACCCACAGAACGGAGTATTTTAAATTATATTTATATATGTTTATTTTAAAGATATTAAAGAATGTACTGTATTGTATTTAAAACTATTGACTGTAAACCATACTGACTGATAAATGTTTTCACACCCTGATGCAATATCAGTGTACTCTCAATTCTCACAGTGCTGTGCACATCAGATTTACATTTCCAATTCGAGAGGGAATTTTCCAAAGCATTACCGTTAACAAAACAGGCCTCTAAGGGTTGGGGGAGGGGGATGGTGTGATTAGACGCAGGCATACTGAGTCTTTGTAGCTCGGCTATGGGCAGATTAAGAACACAATGGCAATATGCAGAAGATTAACGACCCAGTGGAGAGAGGGGGTTGGTAGGCTAGGGTGACTCAGCCGATTGACGCTTGGCTAGGGAGGGATTAAAAACTCTGGAGGTGTGTGGCTGAAATAGTTAACAGCACTGTAATTTCAAAAGGCAGTTCATCATAATAATTTGATGAATAAATCCCCAAATAAAACCCCCAAATACAGTACATAAAAAGCAAGTCACTTTAACTCCCTGCGCCCCATGCACCAAAAACAAACAGTAGATTTTCTATAGACAACTTAATATTCATACAGTATAAACGTCCATTTTTCATGTATCTCCATGTTTTACAAATGTTTTGTACATGTTTCTCCGATTTCAATCTGCCAGAAGAATTTAATAAAGGCTGCAGTATGTATTATTGTGTGTTGATGGTTAGAATTGCTGTGCACTTTAAATACAGTATTTGTAAATAAATGTTTTTGTACTGACTCCACCAATAAAAGAACATGTTGAATTGCTGCACTGTTTTTTTTACTGCCTGACCGCAAAGCCGCAAGCTCGGCAACATTGTAAAAAAAGAGCAATGAGCGCGCAATTGGCGTGGGAACTAGGTCAATTGGCGTGGGAACTTCTGTTCTAATGCACCTAGAGATAAAATTCATTTTGCCCCTAGATGTTAGGAACCCTCTCACTTGACCCCAACAGGGTCCGAGCAGTAATGGCGACGAGAAAGGGTCACGCCGGCGAGGAGGGTCCTACCATTGAGCGTAATTGCGGAGAAACCCGCGCTGCTTTGAAACGGCTAAGTCAGAATGAGCAGAAACCTGGAACCCATAACTCCGGTTCTGTTCAACCTAGAGGGCTCAGATTCGGTCACCATGTAGTCCTAGTTGCGGCAGGATTGCATGGCAAATTGTGACCCTCTCGTGGCAACAGAATGGAGTCAGGGTAATGTTAAAGTTCAGGTTTCTGCTATTGACTTGCATGGCAGAAAAAAAACCACTTTGGTAATGTGCTTTTAAACTGTCTTTTGGTATCTCCGGTTCCGGGGGTCTTGGAAGGCTGATATTTTGCCACAATGGCAAGGGTCCTTCCGCATGAGGACCAGGCGAATTTCAACCCGCTCAGACCCACAGAACGGATTATTTTAAATTATATTCGCGCAATTGGCGTGGGAACTACTTAGGGCCTCGGTCAAGTTCACGGCCAATTGGCGTGGGAACTTCTGTTCTAGGGCACCTAGAGATAAAATTTATTTTGCCCATAGATGTTAGGCACTGTATACCACTATACAGTATACTGTAGAAGACACATAATGAAACGATACTGAACATGTAGAATGCATAGATTTATTTATTCGGGTTTATTACACAGTATACTGTACGGCCGGAAAACATCAGCATACAGTACAATATTATCCATCGAAATCCACCCATTAGCCGTTTTCTTTTCTGAGGAAAAACAAAAAGAAAAGTTTTAATGTACAGTTATGGTCAGCCCCCTAAAGAAGTACCTAGCCAGTCCCACCAAAATAATACGGCAACTCACCATAGAATTTCCCATTCAGCTGGCGCCGGCGCCGGTCCACTGCCAGTCCAGCTTTCTTGATCATCCACGTCGATAGTTTGCAGCGGGACTAGTCCACCTGTAGTTAGCTGGTGAGGCTGGAAATTGCTTAGGTACATGCAAGCTTCATCAAAACTGCACGCGAAATCCGACTCAGGCTCAGGGTTGTCACTGACAGTGGGACCGTCATTGGAAGCCGGTGCTGGTGCTGGTGCATTTCTTGGCAGCGACTGTCGCTTCTTAGTTGGTTTTAACACGACCCTTCGCCTTTTGCCGCCTCCATGATCATAGATACGGGAAAAATCCGGTGATACACACCAATACCCTCCAACAAATTGGGGCTCAATACGGTGAAAACAGGGATCACTACATAACCTTTTCCTTACTGCATGCTTCCACGTATGAGGAGTTGGCGAAAATTTGTAAAAGTCATAGTTTTCGATAAAATACTGATAAATTTGAGCAACTGTTGCCATCTTATCATCTGTTGCATTAATCGCGGCACATATCAAATATGCGTAACTTCTGTCGAGTTTTTGGAAAGCGGGCTGCACTTTAACACACATGGCGGGTGGGTCTCTGGAGAATACTGTAACTGAAACTGGTCTTTGTCTTTCTTTAATATGTATGAGAAGCCTAAATTGATACATATTTGCAACCTCTTCCTTCAGTCTCAAGGCCAAGGCCAAGTTACAATAGCACACTGTGGTACAGTATCTTTTTTAAATGAAACACCTGCAAGCCGACACATTACTGATTCGGCGCATTACAATTCATGAATATCTGCCATCTGGTGGACACGCGAAGCATTGCAGCCTATTGAAATCTGAACCATTATCAATAAACGCATCAGCCAGGCATGACCCGTGGCTGGGAACGCAAAATGAACGCGGAAGGCGCCAGGTGAACAGCGTGGCATTCCAGGAACAAGTCAGGTAAAAGCCGGTGATTTGTTAGAATAAAAGCTGCCGCAGCAGTAACATAGAACACTCATTCCCAGATGACACGCATTTGCATTCCATAGAACACACATGCGCCTACATTCAATTACCCGTATATGCATTCCATAGAATACACATGCACCTATTTTAAAGACCTGGATATGCAAGTACTTGCATGCTCATGTAGGAAACAAATCCTGTGATAAGGTAACCCAATTATTTTACATCTAAAAGAGACAGTCAGATGTCAGTATCTTCTGTACAGGGTTGAGGGTTAGGCCTACCAGGAAGGTTGCGGGAGGAGTTAACACCTTCACTACCATAGTGGTGGTGATCTCTATTGTAATGAAGGGTTTAACCCCTTCCGCTACCTACCTGGTAGGCCTAACCACCCACCCTGGGCCAACTACCCCCATTCACACACCCTAAATCCCTAATAAACATGAAAATACAACAACCCTACTACCCACCCCTTGAAACCCACCCCCCACCCCTACCCCCCCAGACTCGTACAAAAAATTCAAGTTTTGGCATTTTTTATGCTTCCACACTACTTGTTATAGCCAGATTGTTATAGCCGTTGAAGTGTGATATTGCCCTGTTATCATAGATTTGAGAATACCTACACATGCAATTTCGCTTTAAAATGGCATTTATAGTGCATGAATGCACTCATCGAAGTTTAGTGAATACAGATTCAGAGGCCGTTATTTAAACATATCACGAGTTGTACAGTATACCTTGGAATAACCATGTCATGGCGCGTCATGACCATGTGTTGACTCGTTTTTATCGAGTGCAGAAAATGGCATTTTAGTGTTCTGGTTTTTAAACACCTGCAATTGACACAGTACCGTACTGTACACATTACAATTCATTCATTTCTGCCACGGAAATGTGAAGAATGGCACCCAAAGAAATCGGGATCCATGACATTCAAACAAAGCAACCGCGTGATTGGCCGCGTGGAGTACAGCAGTGCACACAAAAACGGTTGTGTAATATGTTCGAATAACGGCCACTGCATCTGTAGGTCCCAAAGAGTGGCGAGATTGGTATTAAAAGCCTTAAATCTGCATTTGGCTGAGAGCGGAAAACTCATAAGTCAAACTGGGGAGGGAGTTAGTACCATCATTGGTCATTCCGATATATAGATTTGCAATAGAGAATAGTATTTTTTTGTCACATTTCATTCCGTGCGGTTTAGCAATTAAAACTTCGGAGCTACTAGAATCAGCCCCTAAGCCTCCGTGAGCTCTACTAAGCACACAAGAAATCAATGGTCTTTTGAACTGATGTCATGATTCTAAAATATTCCCAAATGTTTCCAGCGTATCTGACATTACTTGAGTGAGCTTCTCCAGTGTGCATGTGTCCCACACTCTATTCACCCAGATTTTTTAATCAGAGGTATTTGCGTGTTTAGAGAACAGGGGAATGGCACTTCTCACGGTAAGATCCCGGTAAGATCTTATCATTAGGAATTGTTTCTATTGAGGAGCACCAACCATGGGTCATCCAGGATTTCATGATGATGTCCAATACTTATTTCTAAAAATTATTACATTTTAATGTTTCTGGCAGTTTTAATTGCATTGATTCAGAAATAACTTCATTCATTTAACTATTTAGGCACTTTCACATATTCTAAATGTTCCCTTGATGTTTAATCCCAGTCTGGTACAGTACCTTCTCTTGAAATAGTGAAGATTTTTAGTCCACAAGACCATAAGTAATAATATATGTTTAGTGTAGATATCTGGTTAAAAAGAGTTTACTGTACCTTGATGGGGTTAGCAGGCTTAAATTATCTCCATGAGAGGGTCTTGGTAGCTTTACTGGTAAAGCGGGGATAAATACCACCTTTATTTAATAGTGCTTCTTCTAGATTAACTTTATGGTTAGTAAGACATTGTCTTGCTATTCCTTAAATGCCGCCATGGCATGCAAGGGTTAGGATGAGTTGGGGTATCAGGATGCATGCCTTCATGAGTTTGACCATTGTTATCTAAGGGGTTAATGATATTGGGATTTAATGTGTGTGTTTTTTTCAGCTTGTGCAATTAGGTTTTATATATGGAAAATATACAGGACACCTGCAAGCTCATATTGAACCCCCAAAATAACCACTATTTCAGTGGTTAAAAGCTCACTCAATAGCATCTCCCACTCTCAGGGGAACTTGCTTGCTTGCAGTATGATTGTGACAAATCTAATACAGAGTGCTTTTCCTGGTAATGTACAGGTTAATAAAAGCTTCAATCAGACTTAGAACTATGCAACTAATTTTGACAGATTTATTATACATCATTCTTCCTGGTAATGCACAGGTTATTATGAATTTATATTAGTGTTAGGGACCCTTGGGATGTGGTCTGCCGTGTAGTGGCTCAAGGGCTTACAACACTTTGGCCAAAATGTTAAACTAAAAGACCATTTTATTTTATAGATATCTATACATATATTTAGGCACTGTACCGTGTATATGTTTCACTGGATATGCACTGAGCTCTGTCTGTGTTTCATGTTCTGTCTCTGGTTTTAAATTTATATATGGAAAAACCATATGGATTTCAAAATTGCTTGGATTGACACCCTGCCCTACCAACAAAAAAAAAGTGCAAACAGAAGGGCTGTGTTTAACGAAGGGTGTTTTTTTCCCTCCGAAATGTTTTGTATTTCCGCTATTAATGCTCTGAATAAATGTAGCTAAGAGTGATGTTTCCCTGGTGCAGTGATCATGCTGTGGACTTTCTATGATTATTGAGCCAGACGCAACAGGATGCACGAGACAGCCAGCAAGCAATATGAAAGAGTCAACCTCCTACTGTATACAGCTGCTATTACAGAAATCTTGTCGACATCCTGCGAGTGAGCCAGGATAACGTTATAGTTTTGCCAATTTTAGTGAGTTATACCCATTACAGGCCGATGTAATACCCTTATGTAATGTGTTGGAAAAAACATGATCCATTACTGTACATACATACTAATTATATCAAACAAGCCATCTCTATGGGTTCAGGGGTTAAACAGCAACAAAGCATTACAGCTTCTGCCTCTGACAATTTGTATTCTCCTTGGTGGCTTTGGGAATCACTACATGTACCAGACTGAATATTCCAGGAAAGTAATTAATTAACTAATGACTACACTTGTATATTCAATTATATTCTTTATGGTTGATTAACTATTGTAATGAATGTTGTTTTTTTTCCCCTTTCCTTTCACATTGAGCAGAAAACAGTATCCATGTCTAGGAAAGAGAAGATGGATATTATACAGTGACATACTTAACTGAAGGACAACTCCAAAAACAAATAGTAGGCACCTTATTTTTCACTATTAGTTTGTTTCTGAAGATGGAAAATATTATAGCCATTTTGTAAACACAAGATTCTGTTTTTATATTTCTCTAAGGGGTTCATTCGATATAGTCCAAAGCAGCCATTGATTCAAATGAGAGGTTATTGACTTCATTAAATTACTCGCTAAGATTTGGCACGGTATGATGGGGGGGCTTAAATTTACACCAAAAATAATGTGGTAGCATATCACGTTAATGGTTTTGCACAGTGTCTTATTGAACTGATTGAACTCCCTAATCACTTACAGTCACAAGGATGTGCTGTAAGTGAGGTATACTGTCAATGCGTCAATACAGTATGTGAATAAAAAGATTATGTACATGCACACTTAGAAAACAAGCAAGTACATATTTTGAGCATGCGCTTTGTATTGTCAATGGTGTCAACCAAATAGAAGAATATTCCATACGAGTGTAATGAAAATAGACATACAGTGAAAAAATAGAATAAAAAGTAAATATACTTTTGTATGTGTAATCTTTTGAAAATTACAAAATATTTTTATACAGCATTATTTGATATGACTATAACGAATAAATATTATTATATGGATTTACAGTAATAACAGAACCTCCAACATTTTGACCATTAAAATAGGTACCACTGTAGTTCCTCTAATCGATCTTGATGTAGGTACAGTACTTCAAAGCAATTCCTATAGAAGCCCCCTAACCTACAGTATGAATCTTACCACACACAAAAAAAAGCTTTTTAATTAATAGATACAGCAGGTCGACAGGACACAAAACCTGTGTTGTACCTACTGTACCTAAAATGTAAAGTTGATGGGTGTGTAATAATAGTAGACATATAATATATTATAAACAGATGTAGCAAGACTTACTATTCCCATGACTGCGGCTAAAAAGTTAAAATGTCTCTACACTTGATTGCATGCCACAACCCAGTGACTGCAGCTGAGCCGCAACTGCCCAGTGGTCTCTTGCGGCTTCCGTAGTTCCAATGATAGCTAATGGTGGTGTGTAGCTAATCTATATTCAATGTAATCTGAGGAAATTGCTGCAGTCATGCAAGTTCTGTATAGTACTCTATAAGAAAAGCCCCAGTTGTTTTTTAAGACACCTATAACTCCCTCTTCTTCACACACTCTTTCAATGGTAGAAAACTAAAGGCACCAGACACAGTCTCTGTAAATTATTACATATTTATTAAAGTAAAGAATAGAAACCTCTTGGAAGCGATCCTAGTCTTCTCCATACAGAATGGCTGTGTAACGCATAGGGCAATTCTTTTGGCTGTGAGTAATCTCTGTGGGTTCCAGAAAACATTCCCAAGACCATTTGATTTCATCAAGTCTCAACCCAGAAGCAAGCGCGAGTGCGACGGAGAAATAAGGGAGGATAGTACGTGTGAGAATCTGCATCTGCAGTGATCGGATCTGCATTTAGCCCACTGCATGAGATGTTATTCAATCTGTGCTTTATGTGGAGCACTATACTTCTGTGTGTTTATTTACTTACTTTTACTTGCTTTCAGTTATTATAGCTGTCTGCCCCATTGCAATGGCGTGCTTCTGTCTATATTTTTAAGAAAACAAGAGCTGTATGGTGCTCAAACAGAGATCAATGGCTAATATAAGCCCATGGTGAATATAATAAGTATCCTACTGTGCATTATATCCTTGAAGTATCCCACATGAATAAACCGACCAGATGTCAAAATAATGACTACACCACCGTCCACTATAATTCGAATAGCTGGATAGAGTTCCACTTCTTGAATAGTGAGAACTCTCACTTGCTAGTGTCCAGGCATAAGAGCATCGATGTGGATAAATAATGGGGTGTGTAAGAGTAAAATAACTCACATCTGTATGGTCTTCGGTGTGATGTTCCTCCACAGGTGTTTGCTTCCGGTACTCTGCAGAATCCAAACAGGCAGGTGAAGGAAAGTTGGAGCACTACTTAGGACAGTAGAAAAAAGAGAAAAAAAACTGCAGGAGAGTGGGTCCCATAAAAAAAACCATTTAATGAGCTTATGCACTGATCCATTAAATGGTTTTATTTATGGGACCCACTCTCCTGCAGTTTTTTTCTCTTTTTTCTACTGTTCTAAGTAGTGCTCCAACTCTCCTTCACCTGCCTGTCTATATTTTTAAGTTCATTAAATTATACAAGAGAGGAAATATTATTGAAGAAGCAGCACCCACCCACAATGGATATTTCCTGAATGGACTTTTAATGTGTCACACACATCTGTTTTACTTTGCTGTATTTTTGACGTATATATTGTACTTAGTTCCCTCTTATCATATCTGGGTACACAACCTATGTTGTAAAATTAAAGTTATCTGTGAGTGCAATAATGGAACGTCTTTTCCCTTCTCTCTTTAATATACTCACACAAGTTCCTTGCACCTCACACATTTTGCCCAACAATTTTCCGATTGGCCGCTCCGACTCATATACAGTAGAATCTTAATAATCTTAGGGGCTGATTTTATATGTGACGAAGTAGCTGACTGGGATATTTTAAACCGAAAATTCCCCATTGAAGTAAAAAGCTGTCAAAACTGTTTTAAATTTTCAAGTCCAAATCGATTGATAAACCTGTTGGAGGAAGGAATAAATTATTGTATGACTTATTATACAGTAGAATACATTATATGCACAATGCATTTAAAAATATGCAATGTACAATATACTACACTACCCGACTAGGGGGCCTATGCAGAGAGCAGCGAATTAAAAAATTGGCGAGGGTAATAAAAAGTAGTTTTTTTGGAGAGTTTTATTCTCCATATGCAGAAATGTGCGAATTCTGCAATTTATAGCATGAATGCGTGTGGCGAGTTTAAAATGGAGAGATGCGCGCTGCAGAAATGTGTTAAAAAAAAATCGCGCATTTTTTTTTTCCTTTGCTATGGCCGGCGAGCTGCAGCTTCTTGCCAACTTTTCTTGGCGGAGCAAACTGGAGAAAATCGCGCCATTTTATTGCATTAGGATATTTTTAAAACTGGCGAGATGTAGGTTCTCGCCAGCCACACGGCGAGATTTTCAAATAGAAAAAAAAAAATGGCGCGTTTTTCTTACCTCGCCATTTTTTGCTGGTTTTTGCGTGATTTTCTCCGAAAAATGGCGAGATTTTAAATAGCGCTGCTCTCTGCATGAGGCCCTGAGTGTAGTGTGTGGTTTGGAGGACATTCAGACACCCATCTTAACTAATTTTCACCCTCAATCGCAATCTACAATACAGTACAGTACAATCGTTAATACAGTACAGAATAAAACCTGACATCACAAAAGCATGCACAATACATTATTATAAAAAACAATACACTTGTAAAGAAAAGAGAGTATAAGACACCCACCAGGAAGTGGTATCCCAAGGGGGAGTGATGAGGCGATGCACTGCGTTCCAAAAAATGGAAAAAACTGACGGTTGCTGGATCGCTAAAAATGTACTTTATTGAGACACTAATGATACATGAAACAAAAGAGGACTTCTGAGAAGAACCTCTGATGCGTTTCGCACACACATCCTTTTCAGTCTAGCTTCAACGATTTATTTCTGTTAGCGGTTTAAAGGGGTCTGAGTTTCAACTCACATGGATATTTCTGACATCCCCAGTTCATTCATCATACTTTATTGAGACACTAATGCAACATGAAATAAAAGAGGACTTCTGAGAAGAACCTCTGATGCGTTTCGCACACACATCCTTTTCAGTCTAGCTTCAAGGATTTATTTCTGTTAGCGGTTTAAAGGGGTCTGAGTTTCAACTCACATGGATATTTCTGACATTCCCAGTGCATTCATCATACAGTATACCCTGCATATATAGGAGCATAAATGACTTTACGCTATTGGAATTGTATTCACACAAAAAATCCAGATCCACAATTAACGAAGACATTCATTCCTCCTTCACACTGTCTCTATATCCTATGATACATTATATATTGTTGGATATTATTTGCACACTCTAGAGTCCTGAATGAGACAACTATTGTTGCCTATTTTTCTAAGACACCCACCACTAGAGATGGGCATGGGCGTCCGCAGAAATGTTTTCAGGGGGGGGCATAATGTTAACTAGACAGAGAGAGTGGTTGTGGGGGGGTGGGGGGGGTGGGTGACGGGGTGGGTGACTGACACTTTGACTGACTGACTCGTGTGTGACTGACACTTGGGTGACTGACTGACACTTGGGTGGGTGACTGACTAACTGTGGGTTGGTGTCTGTATTCATTCACAGACAGACAGACACAAACACACACCCTCCCTCTCAGACTCTCCCCCTCTCAGACTCTCCCCCTCTCAGACTCTCCCCCTCTCAAACTCTCCCCCTCTCAGACTCTCCCCCTCTCAGACTCTCCCCCTCTCAGACTCTCCCCCTCTCAGATTCTCCCCCTCTCAGACTCTCCCTCTCAGACTCTCCCTCTCAGACTCTCCCTCTCTGACTCTCCCTCTCCCTCTCAGACTCTCCCTCTCCCACTCTCCCTCTCCCTCTCAGACTCTCCCTCTCAGACTCTCCCTCTCCCTCTCACTCTCCCTCTCAGACTCTCACTCTCCCTCTCCCTCTCAGACTCTCACTCTCCCTCTCAGACTCTCACTCTCCCTCTCAGACTCTCCCTCTCAGACTCTCACTCTCCCTCTCAGACTCTCTCTCTCCCCCTCAGACTCTCTCTCTCCCCCTCAGACTCTCTCTCTCCCCCTCAGACTCTCTCTCAGACTCTCTCCCCCTCAGACTCTCTCCCCCTCAGACTCCCTCCCCTTCAGAATCCCTAGCTCACTCAGACACTCTCTCACTCAGACTCTCTCTCTCTCTCACTCAGACTCAGACACACACACACCCCACACACCACACACCCCACTCTAATGCAGATAGTCCCAAGGTCTAGCCCCATCTCTTTCTTACCCCCTCTCTTCTTCATTCACTCTCTCCCCTCACCCCTCTCTTCCTAACTTCCTCTATTACACCCCGTCTCCTCACTCTCCCCCCTCCATCAATTATGCCCCTCTGACTCAAACCCACTCCCTGAATCCGTCCTCCTCACATTCATTCCCTCCCCCCCTGATCTCACACACACACAGACACACACTCAGACACAAACTCAAACACTCACAACAAGGGGGAATCGGAGCAGGGGGGGGAATCGGAACGGGAAGGGGGGACCGGAGCAGGGGGGGGGGGAATCAGAGCAGGAGGACAAGGGGGAAGCGAGAGTGGCATGGAGCAGTAGTCACCTGACTTGCTCCATGCAGGAAAGGGCAGGCCTCGCTATGCAAGGTCAGATAGACTCGCAAGGGTGAGCAAACTTTTTATGCCGAGCCCCCCTTTTCATCCATTTAATTTCTCGGGCCCCCCCTGCCTGACGTAATCAAAATCACATGAACCCCCCCCCTTTATTAAACGATATACAATGTAAATACAAATATGTTTCAACAGCTCGCGCTTGCAAAATTAGGCTGCGTCCACGCTGCCGCCGAGAGTGGTGACATCACCAACTCTCCAAGCATGAGCACAGGGTGTCCTGCATAATTTTGCAAGCACGAGTGGGGGGTATGGATCAGGGCTATTTCTGTGTTTGTGTGTGGGTGTGGGGTTGTGCGCATTGACTGCTGCTGAGCATGCTTCAATGTCAATTTTGTTTGTCTCGCCAAGCACACAATCAATCACAACACAAACAACACCCCCCACACCACACACAATCACAGCACACATTCAATCACAAAACACACACATCACTACACAATATATATATATATATATATATATATATATATATATATATATATATGTGTATATATATATATAGTGATGTGTGTGTGTGTATATGTATAGTGATGTGTGTGTGTGTGTGTGTGTGTGTGTGTGTATATATGTATAGTGATGTGTGTGTGTGTGTGTGTGGTGATGTGTGTGTGTGTATAGTGATGTGTGTGTGTGTGTGTGTATATATATATATATATATATATATATATATATATATATATATATATATATATATATATATATATATATATACACACACACACACATCACTATACATATACACACACACACACATCACTATACATATATATATACACACACACACACATCATTATACATATATATATACACACACACACATCACTATACATATATACACACACACACACACACACACACACACATCACTATACATATATACACACACATACACACATCACTATACATATATATATATATATATACACACACACACACACACAACACTATACATATACACACACACATCACTATACATATATATACACACACACACACACACAGTGACATCACTATGCATATATATATACACACACACACACACACACACACACACACACACACACACACACATCACTATACACACACACACACACACACACACACACACACCACTATACACACACACACACACACATCACTATACACACACACACATCACTATACACACACACACACACACACACACACACACACATCACTATACACACACACACACACACACACATCACTATATACACACACACACACACACACATCACTACACACACACACATCACTATACACACACACATCACTACACACACACACACACACACACACACATCACTATACACACACATCACTATACCCCTGTACTGCTTGCTCGGCTCCCCACTCAAGTAAAGACAGGAAGAGGAGGGCTTGTGTCTGTGTGCAGAGGGACGCCCCGCCCCCTCTGCAAGCACAGGGAAACACAGCACGGATCTTCTGCCTGACATTGCTCTGCTCTGCTCTGCCCCTGCTCTGCTCTGCTCTGCCCCCAGGTTTCGCCGCACAGGCTGCGCCCCCCCCTAAATAATTTGGCGCCCCCCAGTTTTGCGCACCGCTGAGATAGAGTTGCGAGGGACAAAAAAATAAATAATCCTGGCAGCGTGCCAACACGCGCCAGCCAATCAGGAGACAAGGGAGGTTTTTTTTTTTTTGCAGAAGAGCGCGCTAAATCCTGTCACGCCAGTGCCCTCTGTTCCCCGCTGTTGGCGGCCTAGGATCCAGGGGGGGGGGGCAAGCGCCCCCCCTTGCCCCCCCCCCTGCGGACGCCCACAATTTACAATCCATGTGAAAGGTGAACAATTTTAACCAAAATTTAAATCTCTGGTCCGCGTATGGGGAGCAGGAACTGAGAAGGAGTATAAATAGAGGTGCAGCACCAAGGTCATACGTTTTTGGGGGGGTTTAGATTTTTCATAAAAATGATGATGATTATTATTATTATTATTATTAACCATGGGTTCTTATGTGTATATGAAGATTTGCATCTCCTGAAATGCTAACCTGCTATTTTGGGTAATCCCAGTGGATGGCTGACACAAGTAAGATAGTTAAATTACTATCTGGTTTAAATAAACACTATTGGAGCTGGAAATATCACTGCTGACCAGCTGCTAGCACCATACAATGCAGGGTTAATTATCTCCTTGGCTAGCCTGCAGTTAATTATGGGATTTTACAGTCCGTCCTATGATGATTCATGAACCACCATACCATCATCCACATCATTATCTTACTGCCAAAACAAGCAATTTTGGCATAATTTATTAGTCCTATTTCAATGTAGAACATCTAGTAGTAGTTGTGTCCCAAACAAGCCAGACCCGTAAGTGCCACCTGTGCTGTGCCAGGCAGACAGTGCTACACTCATCCCTAATATCTCAGTCAGAATTGACAATTGACATCTCAATGCCACCCATCAATTACATAACGTCCATGTTGTATGTAAAAAATACCACCTGCATCGCCAACACATTCAATAAACATGAAAATGTATGTATAGTTTTGATTAACAAAAAGACCCATACAGCTCAGAGTCCTGATGTTTTATTTAAAAAAATTACATAATGTGATAGAGTAGTTGCTAACTCTCACTCTTCCTCCCTGTCCCAGGGCACTAGAGGTTGGGTATATAGCAGGGAATAACTGTTTTAAACTACAGTAGGTGTAGCAGTGGAACTAGGCAACATATACTGTAGGTACAGCATGATTGACACCCATTCCTTATCTAGCACATGTACTCTATTTAATTAATAGTCACATGTTCCCTAGCTCTACAGTATGTAGCATTTATTTGATTGTTGATAGAAAAAAAATACTCACTGTAGACAATGTTACATTTTTTTATTACAAAATGATGTTACTCCAGTTGTAATTTTTAACAAAGGATAAATCTGCCGGCGTTTTGTTAAAATTTCCTACAACGGAGTAATCCATCGTACTTTTTTCTTACATTACAATGACAGATCATAAATAAAACCGAATTGGAATGGATTTAGGTTAATCCCACTGGGTGGTTATTTTAAGGAACAACCTAGCATATAGACGGATTTTAACTAATCTGCACGGATTAAAGTCGGAACAATATGTCTGCAGATTCTACCCAGCTGAATTGTTTTTTGAAGGGAAAACCCAGGAAATTCTGGGGAACTGATTTGCATTGGTTTGCCCATCTCTACACACGCCCAATACACCAACCCACTCATGTTATTAAACACACCTCAATCACCTACATGGAGTTTATGGAATGGTACCCTATACCCAAGTGACAGGATATCCTTTCCATCCTCACCCTGTTGAGGCATGGGGTTGTAGCAGTAGCACAGCAGGATTAGAGCTCCTAGGCAAATCGTCAGTCTTAGAAAATTGCAGTGCACTCGAGACTCTACAGAATATGGAAGGAAACTATTTGAATGCACTAACACTAAACTGACACCAGTCCAGTCCTGAATAACACTGACACTAAACCCACAGATGACATTCATTAACATACCTGCCAGTGGTGGAAAGCACAGAAACCCATGCACAATTCAAATATATATTTGTTGGAGTGAACAGGGCATGGCTGGTGCATTAATCGCACACGTTGTAGTGCTAGTAAAGGTTCTGTGGTACCTTAACAAAAGTGCACTTTACTCCGGACTGTGCCTAAGCAATATGGAAAGCAACATAATTTTAATGCATTACGTTGCCATTACTGAACAATGGCACTGACACTATACCTACTGAGGACATTTACCATCCAAATCCAAAGGTGGAAAGCATGGAAAGTCACAGTTGATCCGTACACCCATTTTTTTAAATGATGGCTGCCAGGGTATTGTTGGCGCACTGCAAGCCTCTCTGGATTTATAGGTGTGGGATCTGATGCTTCTGCTATGCCAGGCGAGTCATTGTAATTAGTGTGCGATCCAGACACATACTGAATTGCAATTAAATACATAAACCCCACAAATAATTCAGTTGGCTGCAAAGTGTTCTCCTGGGTGGAATCTTGCATCTTGCAATGGTACTGAAAACCGTAAGTTGTAAGGGTTCCAGAACAGGCTTTGGCTGGAAACTGCCCTTAACTGGCTGCAGTGGACATGTTGTTTACTGGCAGCCTGCTATTTTGGCTGCACCTGTTCAAGGGCTTAAATAGCAGCCAGTGACTTCCAGACCCTGCCTCAGAATTGTATATGTTTCCCTGTGTCCCTGGCCACCTTGGGTTCTAGTTACTCAGCCTTCCTTGTTCATGAGCCTTCCCTGTGTTCCTGGCCACCTTGGGTTCTAGTAGCTGAGCATTCCCTCTTCCTGTTGCTTGCCTTCCTTGTTCATGAGCCATCTCTGTGGCATCCCTGTTCCGGAAGCTAGCCTGTTACTCTAGCTAGCCTGTTCATTTTGAATCCCTGTTGCTGATCCTGACCCCGACCTCGCTGCCTGCCACCTATCCTGACCCTTTGCCTGTTGCCAGGACTTTGCACCACTGCCACCAGCCCTAACCTCCTGCCTGCTTACCGACTTCGGATACTCTAACAGGACTCTGCCCTGGGCTCTGGTCCGTTAATTTGCATCCCTAACTCAGCCCTGCGGGTCCGCTTACTGATTGGAGATGAGCACCGTCACGAAAGTCTTGCTAGATCTGCATACTAAATATCATGACGTGTAGAAATATCTTCTGAAATCACAATCCTAACCTTACAAATTGGTTGTGCTATGACGATATGACTGCATATGCATCACAACCATGACTATTACCCTCCCATACTGTATACATGAAATGCTTACACTACTGTCAGATGTGCAATATGAATATACAGAATTGTTCATATTATATCCATCAGACCCTATTCCATTCAGTGTCACCCATAACATGTAACAAAATGACATTCAAATCAGTAAATAAAAACTTCACATACTGTATGTAGCACCACGCTTGCAACTCCAATTATTCCCAGGGTGGAGCATAGTTTTTATTTAACCATAACATAATAATAATAATAATAATAATAATAATAGTAATAATAATAATAATAATAGATAATCGTTGATTATCAAACCCAACCATAGTTGCTCACTAAAAAGTGGTGCAAAAGTTAATGTGCAAATTTCACTTGTAAATTAAAATCACTATACAACCAACCCAGTGATATGTGAAAAATAAATGTAATAAGAATAATATACGTGACAATAAAGAAACCATAGCGGTTAGTGAAGAACCGATTAAAAAAATACTTTTTTCATTCATCTTAGAAATGTTTGGTGCATGATACAGACCGCAAATAATCCCAGGTACCGTATATGCAAGGAAAAGGGGGGAGGGGTGAGGAGAGGGAAATAGTGCAACACAGCAAAAAACTTGAGGGTTTGGAAGCAGAAAAAAACAATATCATCACACTCATATGGTACAGATTTGGTCTGTTTGTATCCTTGGTTTCCTTAACAAAAGTCCGGACATCAATCGTTTTGTTTTGGAGATGTAATCAATATACATCCCATTTACAGTAGCTGTAGAAAACTGTAGACAGCTCTTTGTGTTGTTATTCACACATGAGTTAAACATGGATATGCTAGACAGATTTCAGATTTGTTTGTTCGTAGTTCAACACCTGTCCACCAGATGGCAAAGTGAATGTGTTAAGTTAGTTAGGCTACAGTATGTAGAATAAGTCACAAGCTGGTGCCAGACTGGTCCATCAATATACTACAATGCATTACAATTCCTCATTGTTTTATGGCCTCAACAATTCAAGACGTTATCAAAATTTGGTTTTAATATTTTGTTGCAAAACGTAAATGTTCAATGAGTTCTTCTTATACTTGTATCCACTCATGCCTGACTGTTTTATGAGATGAGATGAGACAGACTGCAATGTCAATTGCTTTGAGGAAACCCAATTGTAGCTTTGTATATTTGATATATTATGCAATTAATGATGCAGCAGATAAGAAAGCCACTGTATCAGAAATATATGGCTATATCATTGCAAATTATGAATACTTCAAGGATTTAGCTGACTCTACTAGGTGGAAGACGTCAATTAATGATTGCTTCATTCACATTTTTTCCAGAAACAGAAGCATGCAAAATCAACATCCACAGCACAAAGCCATAAGATGATGAAGATGATGGTGTGAGATGTTGAAAACCAATATATTTCAACTTTACTGTACCTTTTATTACTTTTATATGCTTTTATACACTTTTTCTAAATCTTCTAATTCATGCTTGTTTTGGCAGTGCATACTCTTCCACTGTATTTGATAGATACTGTGAAATAATATTATCACGTTTATAAAAATGCACACTGAAATGTTTTATGCTTTTTTGCCTCACACACATATACTGCAGCGTGTTTATATATATATAAATATGTGAAGAATCCTCGCTCAAAACCCCTAAAGGTTGATTGCGTGCCGCCTGGGAGAGAGAGCAATAATAACTGGAGAGGTGTATCTAAAGCAGGATACACAAAAGATCCCAAATAATGGCGCACTGCAGACCTATTATATAATAAAAGCGGTCAGAAGCAGCTGAAAATACTAAATTAAAAACATTTTATTATGGTACATATATGGTTAAAATAGATACATCCAAACAAGGGGTATATACCTAGAGTCAAAGTCCCTCTGAATAATGTTTCATATAAGTAAGTCCTACTAGGTGTAGTAATGGCACAAGGTAAGTGTCCAAATAGTAGTCTGTAGAGATGCTTAGAAGGCTCTCATATCTGCAAATAGGGCATCCCTAGTGATACCAGATAATCTAATAGGAGTTTGAGGTACTAGATTATATCTCAACACCTAATTGTGACGTAACGTATTGGTGCCTAGCAACTTTAGACCAAAGTGTTTTCAGTGTATTGAGCATGTATTAAACATGTGTATAAGATACAGTGTACCGGACTGCGCATGTGCCGCAGTCGGTGTGAAATACTGCGGTGACGGTCTCAAATAATAGGATAAATGTGAAGGAGATAGGGACTACTCTAAATAGGATGTCCCAGTGATACCAGGTAATCTGTGTACTAAACATATAATATATATGTGTACGGGGTACAGTGTACCGGACTGCGCATGCGCCACAGTTCGTGCGAGAAAACTACGGTGGCAGTCTCCAAGTGAAAGGTAAAAGTGAAAGAGATAGGGACTTCTCTAAAAAATAATTACTGGTTATGTAATAGCTGTAGTAATGGCTACTGAATAGTAGAAACCTTCATGCATAGTCTGATAGATTCAGTTTGCGCATATACTTGACACTCAGTGTGTAGTGTCTGGTATCAATTCCTGTAGTTTCAAGGTAAGTATATATATATATATATACTAAGTGTATCAGGACTTGAACTAAGTCAAAGTCGCATATATTGCAATTTCTTAAACCCTATATTAGGGAATTGTTGAAAACGGAGCACTTCATTCCCATATAGTGTCCCATATACGGGCCACATCAGCCGATAGAGATGTATATTACATATTCGTAGTTATAGTTATAGGCTGATACATATTTTTTTAGCGTAATGAACGCTTACAGAGTGCCGTGATCCTGTCTATTTAGATATAATTATATATATATGCGCACATTCAAAATTGCACTAGTAGGATGGTGAAGTTATATATATTTAATTAGCGAGGTAAACTTTAACAAAATGACTCAGTACTCAGTACTGTCGGCAGAGACCCGACATACGTTTCACCCCGGAAGAGGTCGCATAGAGACTGCCAACGTAGTATTCTCGCACGAACTATGGCGCATGCGCAGTCTGGTACACTGTACCCCTTACACATATATATTATATGTTTAGTATACAGATTACCTGGTATCACTGGGACATCCTATTTAGAGTAGTCCCTATCTCCTTCACATTTATCCTATTATTTGAGACCACCACCGCAGTATTTCACACCGACTGCGGCACATGCGCAGTCCGGTACACTGTATCTTATACACATGTTTAATACATGCTCAATACACTGAAAACACTTTGGTCTAAAGTTGCTAGGCACCAATACGTTACATCACAATTAGGTATAGAGATATAATTTAGTACCTCAAACTCCTATTAGATTATCTGGTATCACTAGGGACGCCCTATTTGCAGATATGAGAGCCTTCTAAGCATCTCTACAGGCTACTATTTGGACACTTACCTTGTGCCATTACTACACCTAGTAGGACTTACTTATATGAAACATTATTCAGAGGGACTTTGACTCTAGGTATATACCCCTTGTTTGGATATATCTATTTTAACCATATATGAACCATAATAAAATGTTTTTAATTTAGTATTTTCAGCTGCTTCTGACCGCTTTTATTATATAATAGGTCTGCAGTGCGCCATTATTTGGGATCTTTTGTGTATCCTGCTTTAGATACACCTCTCCAGTTATTATATATATACATACTGCAGTCTGTGTTTATACATATATATATATATATATATATATATATATATATATATATATATATATATATATATATTATATGCAACTGAACCCCGTTATAACACGGTGCTTGGGGTCCATATAATGAGACCATGCTATAACCGGGATCGCAAAAAATTAAAAAAATGGCCGTGATCTGGGGTTCCACTTTGACAGGGTGGGGGGGTGGTGTATGTATGTATTTAGTAAAAATTTTGTACCTTGGTACCCCAGTCAGACAGATCCCTTCTCTGTTTGCCTACTATATGTTATAATTGCATTAGTTCAAGTGCAGCCTGGAAAGTGTAGCGACCAGAAGGTTGTAGTATTTTTTTACCATTCTTTTTAATGGTGTTTATTGTCCCCGCTGTAAAAGTGTTAAACCGGCTTTCCGTGGCTTCGTATTTCCGATCGTTCAGGGGTAGTGTTAGTTGATGTTTGGAAAGCCCTAATGATATCATTCAAAATTATATGTTTCCCCCCCCCCACGATAATTTTGAAGACACATCACGCGTACTAACTCCGTTTAACTGCGTCGTAAACTTGAGCGACCTTTGATTAAATGATGCCATAAAAAAGTCAAAAGAGGAATGATTTGCATCCTAGGAAACAGATGCTTATCTGACTAATAAAAATCCAGCTTCCTTGATATTTTTTTACTGTTTTTATTACTGTTTCTCTTAATCGCCTTAACGTCCCAAATAAGATGCGTTGTTAATAAAGGCCGAACGTATGTAAGTGACAGCGATGTTCCAGGAATAAATGGCTCTTGCAGGATTAGCTTATCAATTAATGTTGTAATGTTGACATTTCCAGAGGCACGGCTCCCATCCTTATCCTGCTCACATTTATTTCTACACATCCCCACTTGTTTCATGAAATTAGATGGTAAGCTCTTCAGGGCAGCAGTGAGCTTGAAAATTGAATGTAAATATACAACAGTTCCTAAAATTTTCAGTAACCTCTTTAGTGCTCGACAAGATTTCAGACTATTACTCTTTAATTCCAAGGGAATAGAGGTAACCATTTATGAGCATTGTATATGTCAGAGAGAGAGAGAGGGTGTATCTGTTTCTTACCTGAATGTGGAAGAAAACAGAATTGTGCAGATAATTGACAATGGAGACACAGAACTAAAACAATATAAATAAACTCTCCCTGCAGCTGGCCCAAGGACTCTCACCCAGAGAGAAAGTCAAAATATAGAAACACAGAAAGCGGGATGGACCTATCCCTCACAAGAGAGATAAAGAGAGAAACAAACCATAGTGTACTTTGTATATTGCACAGTCAAATTCTTGCTAAATAATCTCACTTACTGTACAAGATGACAAATGATAACAAGCAGAACAATGTGGTCTTAGCTGTTTCTGTTGTAATCAGGAAAATCCAATTTATCCAATTCAGCTGTGCTCCCTTCGAAATCCGACTGCTGGGCTCAACAGGATTCAGAAGCTTTAGAGTAATATACAGAGTTCACTATGGTTTGTTGCTCTCTTTGCGGGTCATGCACTAAGCGGCGAAAAAGTGCTTTTGGCAGGGATTTGAACTCGCCATGTTTTGTGCGTGTTGCCCTCGCAGTATGCAGGAATGGCCAAATCCCTGGCGAATCCTACGAGAGCAACATTTCCAAACATGGCGAGTTGCCAGTGGCGAAACAGTCTGCCTGCCGATAACATGCCGATAAGGCCTCCCCTGCCGAGATCAGCCTGCAGCAGAGAGAGATCCGCCACTCTATCTGAGCAAACATCGGCAAAAAAAATAATATTTTTAATAAAATTTGTATTAATAGTGTAGATGTGCAGGGGGTCTCCGGAGCTGAACCACATTGGTTTCAGGTCCGGGGACCCCTGCTTCCTGAGATTACAGGCCCCGTTATGAGGTGGCGGTATCCCTCTGCATTTAAATGTCTCGATCACGTGACCGCGGGATGTAAACAAAGCAGAGGGATACCGGCACCCCATAACGGGGCCTGTATCTCGGGAAGTAGGGGGTCCACGGACCTAAAACCAAAGCGGTTCACCTCCGGAGAACCCCTGCACATCTACACACTATGAGTAAGACACACATACTGTAGTGCCGACGATTATTCTTAAACAAACCTGGGGCAATCTCCAAAAAGACCCAGGTACATGCTGGGTACATGTTGCAACATTTCACACATTTCTGTAGACAGACTAATGGCCCATTGGATTAACAGCGGGGGTCCCTTGCAGTCCCATTTAAACTGAATGGGACTGCCAGGAGCCCCTGCTGTGTTAATCCGATGGGCCATTAGCCTCTGCAGAAATGTCACTGAAATGTACCCAGCATGTACACAGCATGTACCTGGCTAGTTTAAGGCAAGTTTAAGGCAAGTTTAAGGCAAGTTTTAGAATACTCGTTGGCTCGTCTGTATCAATAAACAATAATTCATTACCGTAGCGGCTATCCGCTATGGTAATGAAGCAGCATTTATGTAATTTTAATAATAGTGTACGGGAGTAGGGGGTCTCATGAGCTGAACCGCATTGATTTCTGTCTCAGAGACCCCCTGCTTCCCGAGTTACAGGCAACGGTATAGGGCATCGGGTGCCAGTGTCATCGCCATCTTTATAGCGTCCAAGACACGACGTGGACACTATAAAGATGGCGGCAACACTGGCACCCGATGCCCCAAACCGGGGCCTGTAACTTGGGAAGCAGGGGTCCCTGAGCCAGAAATCAATGCGGTTCAGCTCAGGAGACCCCCTGTTCACTCAGAATATTATTAAAATACATTAATGCTGCTTCATTACCTTAGCGGCTATAAGCTAAGGCAATGAAGGGGTTAAGGCCCAATAGCATGTTTATTGGGGACAATTGCCTCCAATAAACATTGCAATATACAACACACACCCCCTGTGCCACCACCAACCCCTATACCCCTTAACATACAGTGGCGGCCGCCTTTAGCCTCGTGCGGCCGTTTCAGCACGACTTTTAAAACCGCAGGCAGATGCAGTGTTTGATGCGGCATGTTCCGGTATTTAAAGCCGCAGCCGCGTGCATTGTATTAGCGCTGTGCTTATTTAATTGTTTTCAACATTACAGTCTCACAGTTATGTGAGGTGTGAGGTCTGTATTAGAGGTACACAAGCAAGCTAGAGTGGGAACAACTAACTCACTATACTAAGTGCAACATTATAGGCGTCGTGCTGATATATACAAACTTTCACTGATAACTACTATTAGCGCTGTCTCGGCATGAATGCGGCATGAACGCGGTGAAGTGCGTGGCATTTGAAAAAAATACCCAAACAAATCGGAGATGTTGGAGAATAAAAGGGGCCGTGACAGTACAGTACATATATGTAATTTTTGGGATGCACAGCAATGATACTATAGGCCGGCGGTGGCCCTCTGGTGTTCCCCGCAGGTGTCCCCGCGAGCCTGCAGTACCAATTCTGTGCCCCAAAAAAATAATTAAAAAACACATAAATACTTAGAAATAAATACACCCCCCCCACAGCCCCCTAACACATACAGTATAGTAATGGGCAAAATTACTATTATCCACAAATGGATAATAGTGCATTTGCCCATTTAAAATACATAAAGCAGAATAAATACAATAAATACATATTGCACTCACCCTTGCCCGGCTGCCACGATGAAGGCCATCCTCATCTTCATCACCATCCATGCCCTTGGGTGCTGCAAAACATACACAAGAATAAAAAGAGCCAATGTAATGTCCCCTAACCCCTCAATCACCTTAGCGGTCATTAACCGCTATAGACATTAAGGGGTTAACCCACCCTCACCCACCACTCGGGAGGCCTAAACACCCTCCCCCACTACCCACCCATGAGGCCAAATCACCCTCACCCACTACCCACCGGGAGGCCTACCCTCCCTGGCTTGGGAACAATACCCCCTTCCCCCACCCCCGCTACCCACATGCCGTGGTCCTCCATGTGTTCCCCGCGGGTCACCATAGCCCCAAATGGGGTCTTCACGGTTGGGCCTGCGGGTGTCTGGGGGTCCCCGGGTTAGCCCCACAGGTGTCTGATGGTCCTCGGGTTGTTCCCACGGGGGTCTGGGGCCCTTGGGTGGTCCCTACGAGTCTGCAGGGCCCCCACAGCTGTGGGGCACCCGCTTCTTCCCCGCAGGTGTCCCCCGTGGGTCCTCAGCCTGGTACCCGTGGGCGTCCGTGGGCCCTCAGGTGGTCTCTAGAGGTCCCCGCAGACCTAAGGAACCAACCCTGTATGTAAAAAAATAAACCTGTCATATACATACACATATAAATAAATATCCCCCACCCCCCCAAACACATACAGTACAGTAATGTGCAAAATAACTATTATCCAGATATGGATAATAGATTATTTGCCCATTATTAAACACAATAAACAGCATCAATAAAGTAAATAAATAGAGTTTTACTTACCCCCTGGCAATGTGATGGGCGTCCGGTCATCAAACGGCCTCCGTTGGCAAAAAAATACATAGCAAATACTTTCAAATGCCAGTTAACCCCTTAATCACCTTAGCGGTTAATAACCGCAAAAGTAATTAAGGGGTTAACCCACCCTGCCTCGATACCAACCCTTTACCCATTCATTTGTACAGTGGGTATAATATATATATGTGAATTTACAAGCATGGAATGCATTTAATATTTTTGTTATCTTTTCGTTCCTCTTTCTTTTAAATATTTTATTGTATTAATATAATTATGCGTGCATATTTGCTTTACTTTATGTAACATTATAATTGGTTCACATACATATAATTGCACATTGTCATGTTGTTATATGGATGTATGTGTGTACCTATGGACTTAGAATATACAGTAGGCTTTTTATGCCATCACTAAGGGGGTCATGCACTAAGCAGTGATAAGTGCTTTTAAGTGAGATAAAAAGCCATTATAGCGTGGTATTGCCTGCTGTGAGATTCACAAAACAGTGATAAGTCTTTTTAGTGATATAAATGCCTTTATAGCATGATACTGTCTGCTATGAGATTCACAAAGCAGTGATAAGTGCTTTTAAGTGGGAAAAATGCCATTATAGCACGATACTGCAGTGTTATCACTGCTTTGTGAATCTCACAACAGGCAGTATCACGCTATAAAGGCATGTATCTCACTTAAAAGCACTTATCACTGCTTTGTGCATAGCACCCAGAAAACCCACTTATCACTGCTTAGTGCATGACCCCCTAAGAGTTAATAGGTAATGACATTTAATTGAGACACAGGGGGTTATGCACTAAGCAGTGATAAGTGGGGTTTCTGGGTGCTATGCACAAAGCAGTGATAAGCGCTTTTAAGTGAGATAACTGCCTTTATAGCGTGATACTGCCTGCTGTGAGATTCATAAAGCAGTGATAACAATGCAGTAACCTGCTATAATGGCTACTTAAAAGCACTTATCACTGCTTTGGGAATCTCACAGAACGCAGTATTGCGCTATAAAGGCATTTATCTCACTTAAAAGCACTTATCACTGCTTAGTGCATAACCCCCACAGTCTGGGTGGTACACACATGCATATCAAATGTATAAACAGGAATATATACATATTCACATATGGATTTGATCTGTATGTATCGGTATGTGTATTTGTGGTTATATATATATTTATATTTATAACTATATGTTTTTATTTGCAATATTATTGATTACTATGTATACATTTGGCTTTATAGCCATTTAATTGATTTCATTTATTCACGTAAATACCAAATTAGCCAAGATCTTTTGTGATTGGATTATGCAAATATAAATACCCATGACGTATATCCGTTATCTATCCCCTTATGAAATCACCTAATTGTGAAGAAATGCATAGGGACTGCTAGTGTGAGCTAGTGACAGCTATCACACCAGACCTACCTACACTCTGGACTCTAATAAGACTGTGAGACGCTGCCACGCGCTGACGATCTATCCCCCAAGGTCCTGCTACTTTTTTCTCCTATCCGGAACCCCTGTATGATTCGGTTTGTTTCCGGACGACATCAGGAGAAGCTGTGCGTTTTCTGAAGCTCCTGCTGGACGGTAGCTAAGAGGTGCCAAGACCACACGTGGGAGAGAGGCGTGCAAGCAGATCAGTGGAGTCCAGTGTCTGGTGAATGAGTATAACTCATTACATGCTTGATTTACCATTTTTGTTTGTGAGTTTACATTTGTTGGATTTTTACTGGGAAAATTAAATTGTATTTTTTTCATATTACACTAGGATCAGGCGCTTTCTTTTTTCTCGTTTTTCATAGATCCACTGGGAGGTCGTTGTTTCCATATAGAAGGCTGCCAGCATCCTGAATAGAGGGCCATCATTCATTTTTGAGTTTATCACAAAAGGACTACCCACTTATGGTTTCTTTTTGGACTCTATTTCATTCTTATTCACACTGATACACATACACACTCTTTCTTCACTTGCTTTCAGTAACCCTTTGACACCTCTAGCCATAAAACATATCCACATCGGGGGAAGGACCAGCACAGATAACATTCCAAGAGACACTGTTTTTAAGTAATCCTTACTTCATTCATTGTAACATCGCCGGAAGAAGAGATCAGTGTATCTCGAAAGCTCGCACAAATAAAAGCATTTCGTTAGCCACAGAACGGTATCATCTATTTATTTTTTGATTATATATATATACATATATATATATATATATATATATATATATGCAAATATAACTGTATGCTCATCTGCATGTCTTAGGCAGGTCTGCAACCCCGCCTTTCCCCATTATCACCCAGCATACAGCACTTCCACTGCAGCAAGGGATTCTGGGAAATGACATGCAAATGAGCACACAGTGTCACTTTTTGCCTCAATAACCATTTTTAACATGGTTCCCTATAGGCTTAAGCTTGCTGCATGGTCACAGCTTTGAGCACAGCCAGGGTTAAGGTGCATACCCAGAAAACCACCCACAGACAGCTGTTTCGACCTTGATGGGTCTCATCAGTGTGGGGTTGATTTTACTGGGAATGTATATATATATATATATATATATATATATATATATATATATTAAGTTATTGTGAGTGAAAAAGGCGACAGAAAACCTCCACCGTTGTCATATAGCCAACAAAGAATATCACTTGTACATATACATATATACATATATATTATATACATATATACATATATACAACACCAATATACAAATAAATGGTAAAGGATTATACAAAAATGCAGAAATTAAAACATGAAATCTCAATAACAGCACATTGCATCTGAAAATTAAACCAGCGCATTGAAAAATAAATTATATCTCATCTCCCAACAAAACAGCACCTAGACAAATAAATATATACCAAATGGCAATCAAACAATAGCATTTTAGTGTGTACATGATGCAATTAATCTTTAAGGGATGATGTCACATCCTTTAAAAAAATTGACTTCTATCACATGGTACTGAACCCAATTGGGTTGTTAGATATGCCACGTGGTATACTCACAATCAGATTGGTTCCAGTACCATATAATGGCAGCCATTTTTTAAAAAGGATGTGACAATGGAACATGTCACATGGTACATCAACTAATCGTATTGGGGACAATACGATTTGTTGTAGTACCATGTGATGGGAGACATTTTGTTTTAATGATGTGACATACCTCCTTTGATCATTATTTGATCAAAGGATGTATACCAAAAGTCTCCTTTTTTCTTATAGGTATTTACACCATATATATATATATATATATATATATATATATATATATATATATATATATATATATATATATATATATGTATATATTCCCCGTTGATTGCTATCCCTATGGGAGAAGCGCAGGGATTCACTTTCTGTTTTGCACAATTGTATGGCCAGTTTCTTCACTAGCTGCATGCTCTTTACATGGAGAAGCGCAGTGATTATATTTGTTTTACATTATTTGTTGGGCCGATTTTAATCCTTTGCAGCACGCTCCTAGAGGGCAACACTACTATGGTGTAATAGAATATATTTAGCCAATCACCTGCAACTGCTTATTGAGCAGTTTGTGGCAGGCCAGCCCCTCCTCTTCTAGGTAAATAATCTCCTAGCAAGGTCCCCTTATTCCACTTCACTTACATGTGAGTATCTGTACTGGTATATACCAGTTTTTAATTGCACTAGGTTATACAAGCATTGATATTTTAACCCCTTCTGGGCTTATTTCACATAACACTAGTATGCATTTAGCGTAGGAACCTGCTAAAGAGACTTACCTTGACGTGGTTAGCAGGCTTGGCATTATTTGATCAAAGGATGTATACCAAAAGTCTCCTTTTTTCTTATAGGTATTTACACCATACATATATATATATATATTCCCCATTGATTGCTATCCCTATGGGAGAAGCGCAGGGATTCACTTTCTGTTTTGCACATTTGTATGGCCATTTCCTTCACTAGCTGCATGCTCTTTACATGGAGAAGCGCAGTGATTATATTTGTTTTACATTATTTGTTGGGCCGATTTTAATCCTTTGCAGCACGCTCCTAGAGGGCAACACTACTATGGTGTAATAGAATATATTTAGCCAATCACCTGCAACTGCTTATTGAGCAGTTTGTGGCATGCCAGCCCCTCCTCTTCTAGGTATATAATCTCCTAGCAAGGTCCCCTTATTCCACTTCACTTACATGTGAGTATCTGTACTGGTATATACCAGTTTTTAATTGCACTAGGTTATACAAGCATATGCTTTGATATTTTAACCCCTTCTGGGCTTATTTCACATAACACTAGTATGCATTTAGCGTAGGGACCTGCTAAAGAGACTTACCTTGACGTGGTTAGCAGGCTTGGCATTATTTGATCAAAGGATGTATACCAAAAGTCTCCTTTTTTCTTATAGGTATTTACACCATACATAAATATATATATTCCCCATTGATTACTATCCCTGTGGGAGTAGCGCAGGGATTCACTTTCTGTGTTGCATATAATATATATATATATATATATATATATATATATATATATATATATAGTGCAGAATAAATGAGTTCTTCAGTATTAGGTGATACCTTTTTTATTGGACTAACAATTTATGTCATAGGACAAGCTTTCGAGAGTTCTCCTCTCTTCTTCAGGTCAGCAATACTGATTTACACAGGCATCAATGCAAAAACAGTGTAGAGAAAAAAAAAAAACAGATATTTACTGTAGATAAGGTCGGGTGTTAAGTGTTTGAAGCCAAGGGACAGTGTCAAAGAAAGGTGGGGAAGGGATGCTGGGGGGGGGGGGGGGAGAGAAAGTGTGGATAAGAATAGAGGCAAGCAGGACAATTACAGACAATTTTGGTAGGGTGTGAGAAAACCCATGTCCACATTAAGTCCCTTGGTTTTGGTGTCAAAGAGTCTTATCATTCTGAGCTCAAATGTTTTCCGTTCTTGGGTGCTTTTAAACATTCCATTGAGGATTTTGATTTTTAAATCATTTATGGAATGATCTGGTTGTGAGAAGTGATGTCCCACAGGTGAGCAGTATCTTCCTTCTTCGTGATGGAGTATAGAGTGTCTGTGCATATTCATTCTTCCTTGTAGTTTTTGGCTGGTTTCCCCAATGTAGCAACCTTGGTCACATTTGTTGCATTGAATCATATACACTGTATTCGTGGATGTGCAGCTGTATGATCCTTTAACATTGAATGTTCTATGGTTGTGACTGGCTGTGGGATCCTGGCAAATATGTTTGCAGAGTTTGCAGCGTGTGTTGCTGCACGGTTTTGTGCCGTTATTCATGTCTTTAAAATCGTTGTGAAGTTTTCTGCTGACTAATTTCTGTTTGAGGTTTGGTGGTGGTATATATATATATATATATATATATATATATATATATATATATATATATATATATATATTAGTCACTAGCTATATATTGGTTATTATTATTTAGATATTGCATTTTTTTTATATTTGTGTGTTGATTATCTTATTTACAGTTGCTATATCATCATTTCTGTATATTCAATACAATACAATAGTGACCCATATATATTGTTTATATTAATAGATTCATACTACGCTATTGCAGTTGATATAGATACCAAAGGCACAGTCTTTTTATCTGTATATATATATATATATATATATATATATATATATATATATATGTGTGTGTATATATATATATATATATATATATATATATATATATATATATATATATATACACACACATATATATATATATATATATATATATATATATATATATATATATATATACACACACACACACACACATATATATATATATATATATATATATATATATATATATATATACATGTAGAGGTATCAGTACCGTGTTAGCCGAGCTTCAATAATCAAAAAATAAATAGATGATACCGTTCTGTGGCTAACGAAATGCTTTTATTTGTGCGAGCTTTCGAGATACACTGATCTCTTCTTCCGGCGATGTTACAATGAATGAAGCAAGGATTACTTAAAAACAGTGTCTCTTGGAATGTTATCTGTGCTGGTCCTTTCCCCGATGTGGATGTGTTTTATGGCTAGAGGTGTCAAAGGGTTACTGAAAGCAAGTGAAGAAAGAGTGTGTATGTGTATCAGTGTGAATAAGAATGAATGGAGAGCCCACAGTATAAACAGTGCTCTACACAAGGTGTGTGTGGAGTGAGAGGGGATATAAATGGTGCAAACTCTCACATTTCCACACCCACCCACTCCATTTATATCCCCTCTCACTCCACATATCCACATCGGGGAAGGACCAGCACAGATAACATTCCAAGAGACACTGTTTTTAAGTAATCCTTACTTCATTCATTGTAACATCGCCGGAAGAATAGATCAGTGTATCTCGAAAGCTCGCACAAATAAAAGCATTTCGTTAGCCACAGAACGGTATCATCTATTTATTTTTTGATTATATATATATATATACATATATATATATATATATATATATATATATATATATATATATATATATATATATATATATATATATATATATATATATATATATATATACAAATATAACTGTATGCTCATCTGCATGTCTTAGGCAGGTCTGCAACCCCGCCTTTCCCCATTATCACCCAGCATACAGCACTTCCACTGCAGCACGGGATTCTGGGAAATGACATGCAAATGAGCACACAGTGTCACTTTTTGCCTCAATAACCATTTTTAACATGGTTCCCTATAGGCTTAAGCTTGCTTCATGGTCACAGCTTTGAGCACAGCCAGGGTTAAGGTGCATACCCAGAAAACCACCCACAGACAGCTGTTTCGACCTTGATGGGTCTCATCAGTGTGGGGTTGATTTTACTGGTAATGTATATATATATATATATATATATATATATATATATATATATATATATATATATATATATTAAGTTATTGTGAGTGAAAAAGGCGACAGAAAACCTCCACCGTTGGCATATAGCCAATAAAGAATATCACTTGTACATATACATATATACATATATATTATATACATATACATATATACATATATATTATATACATATACATATATACAACACCAATATACAAATAAATGGTAAAGGATTATACAAAAATGCAGAAATTAAAACATGAAATCTCAATAACAGCACATTGCATCTGAAAATTAAACCAGCGCATTGAAAAATAAATTATATCTCATCTCCCAACAAAACAGCACCTAGACAAATAAATATATACCAAATGGCAATCAAACAATAGCATTTTAGTGTGTACATGATGCAATTAATCTTTAAGGGATGATGTCACATCCTTTAAAAAAATTGACTTCTATCACATGGTACTGAACCCAATTGGGTTGTTAGATATGCCACGTGGTATACTCACAATCAGATTGGTTCCAGTACCATATAATGGCAGCCATTTTTTTTAAAGGATGTGACAATGGAACATGTCACATGGTACATCAACTAATCGGATTGGGGACAATACGATTTGTTGTAGTACCATGTGATGGGAGACATTTTGTTTTAATGATGTGACATACCTCCTTTGAAAATGACGACACATCCTCAAAAAAAACCTGTCACATGGTACAGCATCCTATCAGATTGGAGCTGCACCTTCTGACACTTAAACTTGACATCGCAGGTCTTATATAAGACCTGTCCCATCTCATTTGCGTTAAGAAGCCGACGAGACAAACCCCCCCTATGGATTTAATGGATTACAAGTACAGAAACTTGAAGAAAGATGAAAAGAACAAATGAGGCTGCTACCTGAAGCTGAGGATCATTGCATCGCGAATCAAGAGTTTCATGAATCAGAGGGTAAAGACATCTAAAGGTAAGAAAAACATTGAATGTATGTCCTTTTTAATTTTCAGGTATTTTGATTTTGTATTTTTTAATTTTAATTTTTTTGTTTACCCCTTTAGGGCTATAGATTAATACAGTGACAAACAATGATTTTTTTTTTGCCAAATGCATGTTTTTTTATTTCATTGATATCTATTTTTGTTACTTTTTTTATTCTTGTTTTTTTGTGTGATTGCTTTGTTTAATTCTGGTTAATTTTTGGTGTTTGCTTTCTTTCATTCTTGTTTTATTTTATGTTTGATTTGTTTAATTCTTGTTTTTTTGGTGATTGCTTTGTTTAATTCTGGTAAATTGTTGTTGCTTTTTTTTCTGGTTTATTTTTGTTGATTTTTTTTTTTTATCCTGGGTAATTTTTGGTGATTATTTTTTATTCTGGTTTATTTTTGGCGATTGTTATTTTTTTTAGGTTGTCTATTGACTGCCATAGTGGCTAATCATGCCCATATTACATGGGCATGATGTACCACTGTGCAAATCAATGGGTAGAGGGTGGGAGTAGAATCCCTGGGGAGGGTGTTTGGGGTGGGTAGCAGAGGAAGGGGGATTAACCCTTTAATTACTGTAGCAGTTACTAATTGCTACAGTGATTAAGGGGTTAGGGGCCATTAGTTTGTATTTTTTATTGTTGTTTGTGTTGTATTATTGCCAATGGAGGACAAGGACGGGGAGGAATTAGAAGATGGCCTTCATCCTGACAGGGGTAAGTAGAAGTTTTATTTACTTTATGCTGGCTGGATAATGTTTTATTTTGAACAGACAAATGAGCTATTATCCATATCTGGATAATAATAATTTTGCCCATTATTGTACCGCATGTGGTGGTGTGGTGGTGGGGGTGGGGGGGTTGTTGTGGGTAGAGGAGGTAGGAAGTAGGGTTGTTGTGTTTTTTAATGTTTGGTGTGGGTAGAGGAATATGGTGATGGGGGTACTTGCCCATAGGGTGGGTGGTTAGGCCTGTCAGATGGGTAGCGGGAGGGTTAACCCTTTCATTACAATAGCGAATATCATCACTATATCAGTGAAGGGGTTAGCTCCTCCTGAAACCTTACCGGCAGGCCTAACCACCCACCCTGGGGCAACTACCCCCTTCATCCACCCCCTTTGACCCCAATAAAAAGGATACTCTGGTTTAACCCCTTCATTGCCTTAATGGCTAGCCACTAAGGTAATGATGCAGTTTTCATGTAAATTTGTATACTAGTGTGCGGGAGCAGCGGGTCTCCGGAGCTGAATCGCATTGATTTCATATCCAGTGACCCCTTTCTTCCTGAGTTACAGGCCCCAGCATGGGGCTCCTGTATCCCCATGCAATGTTTAAATCTCCTGTGTCACCTGACCGGGACATTTAAATACATAAGAGATACCGGCACTCCATACCAGAGCCTGTAACTCGGGAAGCAGGGAGTCCCCAGACCTGAAATTAATGCAGTTCAGCTCCGGAGAACACCTGCTCCCGCACACTAGTATAAAAATGTAAATTAAAACACTGTGATCACCTGTGAGATCTGTACAGTCAGAGGGGGCTCTCTCTGTGCAGCTCAGATTGCAAGAAGCTCACAGGGGGAGAACTTAGAAAAAATCTGAGATCACATTGCTGCAACGCCAAGCTGTATTGGCATTTTCCTACCTCACGGTTTGAGATGGATTCATATTGTTTATGAATACCGTAATAACACAAATGACAAACTGTTCGATGGGGTCATGCCACATCATTCTAGATAGCAGCAAAGTCATCCAAGATACTAGAATAGGTCCCTTAGGGATTTTCTTACTTATACATACATACATACATACATACATACATACAGATGCAGCAGCTGTTATTCAAACAAATCACTGAGCCGTTTTCGTGTGCGCTGCTGTACTCCACGCGGCATTAACGCGGCCAATCGCCCCAGGCACACATGTTTATCGCGGTTGCTTTGTTTGAATTTCATGGATTATGTTTCTTTGTGTACAATGAAATGCCAGGAAATTAATGAATTGTAATGTGTACAGTACTGTGTCAATTTCAGGTGTTTAAAAACCAGAACACTAAAATGTCATTTTCTGCACTCGCCTGCACTCGCGTCTAAAGGCGGTACGGTTGGAAGGAATCACGCGCCATGACATGGGTATTCCGAGGTATACAATGCGTGAAGTGTGCAAATAAAGGCCACTACAGTACATCTGCACAACTAAAGAAAAAGTAAGGAAAAGAGGAGAGAAAAACAAAAAATGCCATAATTAATATTTACATTGATGAAAACATTAGAACTTCACATATATTGTTTCAAATACCTAACAATGAAAAATATTGCAAATGGGTCCCAGATACAGAGAGCAGCAGCAGCAGCAGCAATGGATTCTTTGGGCTATATAATTAAGGAATTTATTATCCTCGTAATAATGATTTATCTAATTTCAAGGCAGCAACGAAATTGTATGTTATCATTGAGGTCTAATGGAGGTACTCTTTGCAAACACTATATCAAATATGCTTCCCTTCTAAGCAGTGTAATGTCTATCAATATCTGCAAGTGCTCTATTGATTTGTTCTATTCCCATTACTTTTCAATGAAGCTACTACTGTATGCGTTTGTGAGATTTGAAATATTTTACTAATGTGGTCTCATGTTCAGCTTTAGTTATTTTACTTGTGTGTTCGATAAATCTTGCCTTTAGCATTCTGGTTTTCTCTGCTATATTTATGTCTTATGTGTACGGTGGGCACTGGGTGTTGGGAGTGTTTAACACCTCCATTACCTTAGCGGGTAGTCACTAAGTCATTTTTTTAAAATGATAGCGTAATATTGATTGCCAATGTGGCTAACTAGGCTCTCTTTTGAAAGGGTGTAGGTATCTACAGTGACAATCAATAATTTCTATTTTTAAAATGTATTCTGAATAGGGGTTTTATTTTGGCAAATATGTGAATTTTATTTTGGTTAATGACCAAAACTATTATTAACTACATTGCCAATAATGTTGCCTAATACTGCCTTTCCTTTACCCACATAGGGTTATATGCCATATACATTACCAGAGCTATTTAGGTTTTAATTATATGTTTTCTTGAATTGAAGAATAACATTTATTTATTTAACTTATATTAATAGTGGAGGCTAAGTAGTCAGTTCTCTCTCTCTCTCTCTCTCTCTCTCTCTCTCTCTCTCTCTCTCTCTCTCTCTCTCTCTCTCTCTCTCTCTCTCTCTCTCTCTCTCTCTCTCTCTCTCTCTCTCTCTCCCCTTCTGATGTAACAGGTTAATCTGTGGACATATCTGCAGCTTCTATGGTAAGATGAGAACCTCTATTATTTTTCTTCTTTATTTCCTTTGTTTTTGTAGGCTCTAAGGCATTAACAGTACTGGGATCATACTTATTGCTTGAAACTTCTGCAGTTTCACTGCACCCACCCTGCTTGGTTTGCAGATGTAGTAGCTGGTGGAAATATTCAGCGTTCAGCTGGCTTTGATTTTGCCAGACCCAAGATTAGTACTATTGACACTTTGTCTGTGGGAATGGACCAGAATAAGGGGCTAACCCCCTGAAACGTTGCCCCCCCTTTATTGATTTTTCTATTGTCCACTTATTAACCTTTCTTTTCCGCTACCCCTACCCCCTTTTGCCTCATTGGGTTCTCACCTTCCTCCTCTTTTCCCATGATCCTTCTATGTTCTGTCTCACTTACTTGATTTTGTTGTATAGTTCTCCCTTCTGTTAGTTCTGATTTGGATGCCTACTGTATGTATTTTTTTGCACTGTGTGTCACATTGGCTATTGCTATTTATATATCTTTATTCGATGTATGCCTCAGTGCCCATGAGGATAAGGAAGACAGCCTACATCCTGGCAGTGGTACAGTAAGTACTACATTTATTTATTTACGGTGTTCATTGATAGCCAAATTGGCAACCGAGGTCACGAATTGAGGCTTAGGTAGCCACAGTTACAATCAATAGATTAAAATTATAGGTTTATACTGTATTGTGTTTTTTAATTATATTCATTTCTTTGTAATGTATTTTATGTAATTTATTTTATGTATTTTATGGCCAAAATCCCTATTAGCCCCTTTAGGCTAAGACGTCAATTGGTCATTACTTTAGGAGGGGGTTTATTGTTTTGTTGGGGGGTGGGGGTAGGGATTGGATTAAAAAGCAGCTATAACATAGAAGGTGTTTGTATTAACCCCTTGGTTATCTTTGTGGTCATGAAGGGATGAACAATGCATGTCTTCATGGCCACTATAACTTCTAATGGGTTAATACACAGATCATTGATAAATTCTTTGGCCTAGTCCAGGGTATTGACTTTGGCTTTCTCTTTTGCTAGGGTAATATAAGAAGCCAAATCAGCCCACTTCAGAACCCTGGACAAGGCAAATTAATTTTCTGGTACCTGGCGTTAGGTCTTCCAGCACCAAATGCCATGTATATACACGTCAAAAAAATTGCTTTAAAGATGTGTTTTCTCCCTTGTTAAGTTGAATGGACTGCGAGTAGAGATGGGCAAATTTGTGGGGTGGATTTGGAATAGCAGCAGATTGGTCGAATTTCAATGGGCACAGAAAGGATTGACAGATTGATAGTTCTTTCTTTCTCTTTTTGGTCCCCGAATTTCAGCGGATCAATCTCAAAAAGGCCGATTCGTGTTTTTGCAGATTTTTTATTATTATTGCCAAAACACTCCACGGATTACACAACCCATTGACAGATTTGTAGAATGAAATCTGTCAACAGAATGTATCCAATGACGGATTTTGATGAATCCCCACGGAATAAAACCGACCAAATCCGTTTTGCGTTTTTTTTACACACTGAAACGGATTTTGGGGGAAAATGTGAGAAAGTCCGGGAAATGGATTAGGGCAGATTTTCCCATCTCTACTGCTGAGGATATGCATTGAGGTGCACCCCACCTCTTTTGCATATAACTACAGTAGCACACATGTCTGTTAAAGTTAATGGGAAGCTGTTTTTAGTTAAACACGACACTTAATGTATAGTAACTGATGTTAATGTATCATTAAGTATATAACGGAGTTATGAAGATCTGCCCCAAATGCTCTGTATGGTCTATTTTCAATGTTTGTGTAGCCCCTTCCATAAAGTATGTCTGAGAAAAAATCAACTTCATTCAAATGAATAGAGAAAAAAACTTTTTCGATCATAAAGAAGTAACTTCCCAGCATACAACATTATTTAAGGTCCCATGTAAGATATTTGCAATTTCAGTTTTTTGCAAAGTTTCATGTCCTTGACTTTTTTGCAATCCTCATGTAAAATTCCCTACGTTTGCAACTTGTGCAAAGGTTTCAACCATCTCTAATTTATTTTCTTTTGCCCTGTTCTCTTTTTCAAATTCTCTCTATGCTCTACTGTATTGCTTCTTTTTTCCATTACAACTTTCTTTATCATTGTTTAATTTTATAGTACATCTTTTGCAATATTTGCAATTGCCAATTGCACACTAACAATTTGACAAATTATAAAAAAACACTACAAAGATAAAATAACCATGAGTGTACTGTGCAATTATGTATTGGAAGCTAAAAGTGTAAAAGCCTACTGAGATAGAGACTTATTTGCATGTCACTACCCATAATCCTTGTTTGCAGCTTAACTATATGGCATATTACAGTGGCATGAATAGCGTAGGTGAATGGGGGAGAGTTTTCTCACTTTTTTACCTACCATAACCTAATTCTGTTTGGTGTACAAGTCAGAATTAAAATCTATGGGGTCCTATAAATGTCTGTTAAAGAATGGAGTTTGGGAGGAAGTTAGAAAAATGCAATACTGTATATGAATCAGTTTACTATTTTTTAGAACACTAACTTGAAGATTCAAGTAACTACCATAAGAACATTATTATCATATCTTCCTACAGTATATTAATGACATCTATGGTGGCTGTGGTGTTTGTGTGGTAAAGGTACTACATGGATGTTCATAAATATTTGGTAGAAATATAACAATTAGGCATTGGAAAAAAAAGATTACTTTTTATATTTGTTCTTTTTAACTTTATATATGGAAAATTACTTATTATCAAAAAATATGCCAATACAAAACAGAAAATGTAGAATGTTTTATTTATTTTTAAAAATATTTTATCAGAAAGGTACATTGAGATACAGTAAGTAGATTCAGAGAAAATTCAAGCGCTAATACCGTTTAAATATTAAACCCAATGAATACACTAGTGAGAATATAATACATTTATACAACTGGAAATTGTGCTGCTCCAGAAACGGACTCAATCCAAGTCCAGATAGGTAGACAAAAGCAGAAAATCAGGAGCACAAATACATCCAAGATTATGTAAATGAGAAAATATAATGAACATATAGTGCAATTTCGTTTAAACCGATAATGAAGAATGTAAATTCATAAGTATCTCACTCACAATTGCGGTGATTATTAAAGGCAATGTGGTTGTGATGAGTAACCAACTCTTAGGTGATTCTTTAGGTGCTGTCATGATGACGTCCCTCAGAACCAGATCGGTAGGATGGTCAGGATTCCATTATGTGAATAATAGAGAGGACTCAAGGATAGTGAAGATTGCTTTATAAATTATGCAAATAAAGGTAATACACTTACAATTAAGCTGTATATACAGGCAGTGAGACCACCCACGGTCATACAATAGAGGAAACAAGCAGCAATCCTTCCATCACTGATGCTCCACATATGATGGCTATCAACAGGGGAAGATGACGAAGTCCAGGGAAGGGAGAACCAAATCTTGGGACAGGATCCTCAAAGACATCCACCAAGCAACTCGGGGGTCTTCAAACAAGCTGTTTGCTCACCCTACGTGTTTCGCTCCGCTAGAGCTTCCTCAGTGATAATTAAATCAGTGAAGGAAGGAGTTCTGCTGGTTTCCTCCATTGTCTGACCCTGGGTGGTACTACTCCCTGTATATATAGCTTAATTTTAAGTGTATTAGCTTTATTTGCATCATTTCTAAAGAAATCTTCACTATCCTCTATTCTTCACATTTGGGAATCCTACCCATCCTACCCATATGGTTTTGAGGATGTCATCTTGTCATCTAAATCACCTAAGAGTTGGTTACTCATCACAACCGCATTGCCTTTAATAATCACCACAAATGTGAGTGAGATACTTATGACATTACAATCTTTACTTATGGTTTAAACGAAATTGCACTATATGTTCTTTATATTTTTTCCTTAACATTGAGATAAGTATCTTGTTTCCAAGTAGGCCTCAGGTTCTATTATATACCAATCTCGTGCCATTCCATATTCCATTCCACAAAGGACAATAATACATTGCTTAAAATGTACATTTCTGCTAAAGTAAATGTAAAATAAATCAAATTGTTTAATGTCAATACTGTAAGTCTGTGTCATTTCTCATAAGAATAGTTTAAGAAAAAAAATCAATTTTGATTTAGGTTTTGTTAACTTATTATTTAAAATGAGCATTTTGTAAACGGTAACTTTGTAAATTGAGTGAATATAAAGAAAATCAAATGCGGTGTATATTTGTCATAGAAAATGCTTTTGGTTTTGAGTAACATCTAATAATTTAGGAGTAAATACAATTACTAGCAAAGTGAATTTACACAATTACTTCCAAAATGCTTTCTCTCTTTTAAAATCTCCTAGAAATGTTGATGTAATTAGAATAAATGGATAGGATATGGCAAGTAATCTAAATAATAAAAAAAATCTTTCCTGTAGATGCAAGTACAAGTATGTGCCTCATTTGTATCTGCATCTGTGGAAATATTTAGAAAGAAAAGGTCTCGATGAGATGCCAAGTGCTGCCAAGTGCCAACAGCATGTGGTGGAAAACATTAAGTGGCAAACCTCTCAAATGTTTATCTCTAATAGTAAAGATTCTGCAAGAAACTCAATAATTATGGAGGAGTGGATACAGAAGTCAGATTTTGGATGAATAACATACACTGGCGACACACTTTATTCGAGCTCGGCTAGTCCCACGAATTCGGGTATACCCGAGTGTATTGAGGTTTGTGACTGTTTTCTGCCCGAGTGCATTGAGGTATTTTCCAGGCAGGGATTGAAGCATTTTATTCCCGCTGGCTGCAATACTGCACAGTATATATATATAAACTGCATTAAAATTCATGAATTTATGCCATCTGGTAGACACGCGAAGCATTGCAGCCTATTAAATCCTAATCATTATCATTTAACAGATCAGACGCCCGTCAGCCAGGCATGAACCCAGGCTGGGAAGGCAAACGCAACGGGGCTTGTCAGAGGTGAGGAGCGGCGCATTCCAGGTATCTGCCAGGTACATACTGGGTATTTGCTCGAATGAAGTGTGTCGGTGCAGTATGTTAAAGCAGCAATATACCCCTCCACAAAAAATAATAATGATATGTTTTAAGCGTGCCTGAACTGTGGCTCTCCCAACTAGAGATGGGTAAAATGTTTTTGCAGATTTGGATCCGCCCCTTCCTTTGGATGGTGGGGAGGGGGGGGGGGGAGGATAGAGAGATAAACTTTCAATTTAGTAGTGTCAAAGGTACAAACAAAAGAAAAATAGAAACCCAATTAGGCACTCACTTCCCAGATGCTGACTGTTGTATAAAATGAGTTAAAATACATTTTATTGATCATCAACTTTAAAAGAATGGGGGTTAAAATCCACTAAAGGACACACGCATAACAATCCTATATCGAGTACTGGGTGTACTCTGGATTGATCAAGAATAGAAACAAATTGAGTGGGATTAAATCAATGTTTCTAATGAGGTACTGGTGTTACAGTTGACCTAAATGAAGGTGTTATTTCAACAGTGAGGAACACACAAACACTGAGTGTAGATGTAACAGTACAAACCAAGGGAAAGGGAGGGGAAGGGGGGATTGGGTGGGAGGAAACCTCGCTACTGCCCGTGACTGGGGTGCTGCGACCATGGGAAATAGGCAACAAAACACAAGGAGAAAAAGAACCCCTATAGTGGGAGCACTCGGCTGGCCAATAATACTGATGTAAGAGATTAGAGGTGACCTTTTAAAGAACACAATATACTTAAGTAATGAAAGATGAGTATAATTAAAAACAACTTTATTGGGAGATTACCTCAAATAAAATAAATGTCCTAAATAAATGATAAATCCTAATCAAGTGGCGAATTAAAATGCAATGAAAGTGGGGTGAGCCAATAGAGCAATACGTCAAATGCAGTTAAAGGCTTTCTGGATATCCTCTAATATTAAAGGTAAGTATGTACCAAAAATTCAGAGAAAGTATAATGCAATTAAAACATAGCCATATATAATGTTATACATGAATCCAGTGCTGCAAGTCCAACAAGATAGCAGGTAAGTAATCACTGCCAAGGTGTTTCAGACAACGACTTTTGCCCGGAGCCCTATCTGCATAGACTATATGAACTGTAAGGGTAAGTGCTGCTTATCAACAACCAACTGTCTCAAACAGTGAAGAGTGCATACATGTCTAATATGTCTATATGGTCTGTGACTATAAACAACTCTAATAAACCAGTGCTGCGAGTCTAACAAAAAGGCAGCATAATAATCTGCCCTGATGTTTTAGCAGACAACGACTTGTGCCCGGTGTTAAATACCCTCACACTTGGTAGACGTCAGACTCCTGCGATCCAGATTGTCATAGGATAAAATACACTCTAAAAAATCATGCGTGTACAATGAATGAAAGCAGTGGTACTGGTATATAGTGCCCATGCAGTGTAACCACATCAGCTGATTCTGTGGATAATGATATGTCTTGTGCGTCTATTGACCATGAAGTTGTGAGGTGTACTAGGGCACAGGGCATTGGAGAACAATAGGTGATGTAATTATGTATGCAGCACAGACCTTTAGCGTAAAATTGCAGATAGCCTATACTCTACCCCCCTGAGGCGCATAAAATACAGACCGTGAGAGTCTTTAGAACCGGAACCTTCTCAGTGTTTGGAGACAGTGAGTAACCGGAAGTGACGAACCCGGAAGTCTCGGGACGCGTCACGAATGACGTCAGTACGTTCTGAGGTTGCCAACGTACGTTTCGCTGTCAAGCTTCTTCTTAGGCTGATTAGAGCACTCCCCTATCCCTACTATTTGAAGGGAAAACGGGGCTAGCTGATTGGTCACGAACTGTGTAGTTACAAATGCGTAACATGCGTGAGTACATTGGGCGTGAGGTGAATAGTAAACTGGTACACTGAGGGCCTCTAGTGGTCATATAAAAGAACTTGCACAATATAACATTACAGGCTGTGATGACTGATACAGGTATTTGTAGTTGGTTCAGGGTGTTCAAATAAAGGGATAAAACACAAATCCCTCATTAAGCCCTTGGGGAAAAAGTGTCCCAAGAGTGTAAATCCACCTTGATTCCTTACGGAGCAATACCTGATCCCAATCTCCCTTCCTTTGGTCCAAGGAAAATTGAACTATGCCTGTAAAGGATAAAACTGTGCTATCCTCCTGATGGTTTTCCAAGACGTGTCTAGCTACCGGTGTGTCTTGATGATTTAGAATATTACCTAGATGTTCTAGAACCCGTATTCTAAAAGGACGTCTGGTCTTGCCTACGGACTTTTGGCGGCAGGTACAGGTTATGAGGTATATGACACCTGCGGATTTGCAACTTATGTAGCGCCTGATATCAAAACTCCTTCCAATTCTGGAAGGTTTTGGAGCTCTTGATAAATGTACAGGCCTTGCAATTATGGCAGCTAAAACATCCTATTGGTTTGCTTGGTAACCATGTGCTGGTTGTTTTCTCCTTAACAAAGTGACTCTTAACGAACTGATCTCTAAGGTTTTTTGCCCTTCTAGATGTGAGTTCAGGGTAAGATTTAAGTATGTCACTGAGATCTGGATCAGACTGAAGAATGTGCCAATGTGTCTGGAAAATCCTTTTGGCTAAATGCCATTTGGTGTTATAGGTACCAATAAACCTAATGCAATTAGTTGAAACATCTTTGGGGGTATCCTTAAGTAAGCTTTCTCTAGGGGTGTTTTTTGACCTCTTGTAAGCCCTTTTAACACTGTTCTTGCTGTAACCCCGTGTATAGAATCTGTCCTTCATGAGGTTTGCTTGTATTTCAAATTCGGAGGTTGTGGTGCAATTCCTCCGAATACAAAGGAATTGTCCCACTGGGATATTAGTAATGAGTTTGGGGGGATGGTGACTATTAGCACGCAATATGCTGTTTGTAGCTGTTTCCTTTCTGAATGTAGTAGATGTCAAATAACCATTTTCCTTTATGGATATTTTCAGATCCAAGAAGTTGATCTCTGTCGGACCGATATCACAAGTGAGTTTTAAATTATTGACATTCGTATTTAGAATGGTAATAAATTCAGAAGTAATTTTTGTGTACCATTCCAAAGTAGGATGATATCATCTATGAACCTATACCAAAGTTGGATATGGTTGGTATATTGTTCTAGAGCAGGGGTGAGCAAACTTTTTATGCCGAGCCCCCCTTTTCATCCATGAAATTTCTCGGCCCCCCCTGCCTGATGTAATCAAAATCACATGACGTCAGCGCACGTGAGCTGGTTCAGCCATTGAGGGCGAACCAGCTTTGTAACGCCCCCGCCAGGCGTCTACAAAAAAAGTATTTATAGCACAAATTACATAACTTAAAAATAAATATTATAATATTTGTCTAATAGCGTTCCCATTTCTGCTGTATTATTAATCTCTCTCTTCCTGCCACATTAGAACACCTGAGGACCTCTCTAACCTCTTCCAGTCTCTCCCTGTATTTCTCACTCCCCCTCCAGTCCCTCTCTATTCCTCCCCTCAGTGTCTCCCCCCCCCACTCTCTTTCCCTCCCCCCCAGTGTGTGTCTCTTTCTCCCTCCCCCCATTGTCTCTCACTCTCTCCTCTTCCAGTCTCACACTCCTCTTCCAGTCTCTCCAACTCCCTGTATTTCTCACTCCCCCTCCAGTCCCTCTCTATCCCTCCCTCAGTGTCTCCCCCACTCTCTTTCCTCCCCCTGTGTGTCTCTCTCTCTTTCTCCCTCCCCTAGTGTCTCCCTCCCTCCATTTTCTCTCACTCTCCTTCCAGCCATTGCCTCTCCCTCCCCCCAGTGTCTCTCTTGCACTCTCCAACCAGCTATTGTTTCTCCTCCACCCGGTGTCTCTCTCACACTCTCCCTCCAGCCATTGTGTGTCTCTCTCCCTCCTGCCAGTGTCTCCCTCCCTCCCACCAATGTCTCTCTCATCCCCATCCCCATGTAGCTCTATCACCCCCCCCCTCCCCATGTCACACTCACTCTCACCCCCTCCCCATCTCACACTCTCACCCCCCTCATGTCACTCACACCCTCCCCATGCCTCAGTATCACACTCACTCCCCCATGTCCAGTCTCACACTCACTCCCCCATGTCCCAGTCTCACTCTCCCACCCCCCATGTCCCAGTCTCACTCCCCCCATGTCCCAGTCTCACTCCCCCCCCATGTCCCAGTCTCACTCCCCCCACATGTCCCAGTCCCCCCCCCATGTCCCAATCTCACTCCCGCCCCATGTCCCAGTCTCACTCCCGCCCCATGTCCTAGTCTCACTCCCCCCCATGTCCCAGTCTCACTCCCCCCCATGTCCCAGTCTCACTCCCCACCATGTCCCAGTCTCACTCCCCCCCATGTCCCAGTCTCACTCCCCCCATGTCCCAGTCTCACTCCCCCCCCATGTCCCAGTCTCACTCCCCCCCCCATGTCCCAGTCTCACTCCCCCCCCATGTCCCAGTCTCACTCCCCCCCATGTCCCAGTCTCACTCCCCCCATGTCCCAGTCTCACTCCCCCCCATGTCCCAGTCTCACTCCCCCCCCCATGTCCCAGTCTCACTCCCCCCCCATGTCCCAGTCTCACTCCCCCCCCATGTCCCAGTCTCACTCCCCCCCATGTCCCAGTCTCACTCCCCCCCCATGTGCCAGTCTCACTCCCCCATGTGCCAGTCTCACTCCCCCCCATGTCCCAGTCTCTCACCCCCCCATGTCCCAGTCTCACCCCCCCATGTCCCAGTCTCACTCCCCCCATGTCACAGTCTCACTCCCCCCCATGTCCCAGTCTCACTCCCCCCACATGTCCCAGTCCCCCCCCCATGTCCCAGTCTCACTCCCGCCCCATGTCCCCAGTCTCACTCCCGCCCCATGTCCTAGTCTCACTCCCGCCCCATGTCCCAGTCTCACTCCCCCCCATGTCCCAGTCTCACTCCCCCCCATGTCCCAGTCTCACTCCCCACCATGTCCCAGTCTCACTCCCCCCATGTCCCAGTCTCACTCCCCCCCATGTCCCAGTCTCACTCCCCCCCCCCATGTCCAGTCTCACTCCCCCCCATGTCCCAGTCTCACTCCCCCCCCATGTCCCAGTCTCACTCCCCCCGCCATGTGCCAGTCTCACTCCCCCATATGCAGTCTCACTCCCCCATGTCCCAGTCTCACTCCCCCCCATGTCCCAGTCTCACTCCCCCCCATGTCCAGTCTCACCCCCCCATGTCCCAGTCTCACCCCCCATGTCCCAGTCTCACTCCCCCCATGTGCCAGTCTCACTCCCCCATGTGCCAGTCTCACTCCCCCATGTCCCAGTCTCACTCACCCCATGTGCCAGTCTCACTCACCCATGTCCCAGTCCCACTCCCCCATGTCCCAGTCTCACTCCCCCATGTCCCAGTCTCACTCCCACATGTCCAGTCTCACTCCCCCACGTCCCAGTCTCACTCCCCCCCCCAGTCCCAGTCCACTCCCCCATGTGCCCAGTCTCACTCCCCCATGTGCCAGTCTCACTTCCCCATGTCCAGTCTCACTTCCCCCATGTCCCAGTCTCACTCCCCATGTCCCAGTCTCACTCTCCCATGTCCCAGCTCACTCCCCCATGTCCCAGTCTCACTCCCCCATGTCCCAGTCTCACTCCCCCATGTCCCAGTCTCACTCCCCCATGTCCCAGTCTCACCCCCCCATGTCCCAGTCTCACCCCCCCCCATGTCCCAGTCTCACTCCCCCATGTCCCAGTCTCACTCCCCCATGTCCCAGTCTCACTCCCCCATGTGCCAGTCTCACTCCCTCATGTGCCAGTCTCACTCCCCCATGTGCCAGTCTCACTCACCCCTCTCCCCATGTCACACACGCTGATGCAGGAAGCAACGAGATGCTGCTGTGTACTGTAGCACAGCGCAGCACAGCGCCACCTAATGGCCAAAAGAAAAATTGCAGCTGCAGACGGCTTTTTTCCCTCTGCTCCTGGCAAAATCGCCGCTGCTTCCTGCGCCCCCCCTAAACAATCTTGCGCCCCCCAGGGGGGCGCC